>NW_026624369.1:67131-68473 GCF_030028575.1 Malurus melanocephalus
TGTCTCCATTCTCTGCCAGCGCAGCTCTGCCCCTGCCCCTGACTCACCCGGGCGTGGGCACAGCCCTCACTGCCGGCCACAGCTTCCCTCTGAAGAACCGAGCCGCTCTGCTGCGTGCAGGTGCTGTGGAACAATCAGCATTTCCATTAATTTAGCGCTGAGGGAAGAGCCCCGGGCTGGCTGGAGCTGCTGCTGGAGGCAGTGTTGGTGCCTGAGCCATGGGGTCACTGCCCTGCTGAGGACAGCGGGATTTCTGCTCTCAGAGCTGCTTACCCAGCACTGTGCTGACCCGGGGACAGCCCGAATGGAACCAGCGCTTTCTGTGCACAGCACGGCCAATTCTCTGCCTCTCTGCATCCCACCAGATGTGCTCGGCATTGAAAACAGCTTTGAATGGCTGTTCCCACTGTTGGGAGCACCTTAAACTGCACCGGAGGTGTTTTAGTTTGAACATTGGAAGAAATCCTTCACAGAAGGGGTGATTGCACACTGAAATGGGCTGCCCTGCGAGAAGGGGGAGTCACTGTCCCTGTCACTGTTTGAGGATGTGGCACTCAGCGGCTCTGGGTGACTGCACCAGAATCTCAYCTGGACTCGATGGTCCCAGAGCTCTTCTCAGCCTCATCCATTCTGTGATTCCGTGCTGTGATTGCGGCACTGGGGCCACGGGGAGCTGCAGCACAGGGCCTGTGACACGGGACATGACACCAGCGGGTCCGGATCCACTGCAAGGGGTCCCATCGTGACACAGTGACACGGCGTCACTTTACAGTGACAATGCCACCTCTGACCAGCGCAGTCTCCTGTCTTGTATGTTCAGGAGATGCTTTTGTCTAGACAGGGCTGTCTGAGTGTTATTTCCCACCTTGATAAATACTGGAAGATTTAGAGTGCCCCTGCCTCAGAGCCCCGGGGAAAAAACCACTGAGCTGTACCAGGCCGGAGGTGCCCCTGTGGCATTGCCTGTCTCTCAGCTTTTCACCCGTTGTCTCTTCTTTAAGGGCAGACATCCCTTAATGATGAACATGAAATTGTCTTTCCTTCCCACACACCATCTTCTCCCCCGCTGGGACCCGGGTGAAGCCCTTGGCGGAGCAGGGATGGGCTGGAGAGGGTGTAAGAGGAGGAGGATGATCCCAGAATGTGCAGATTGGGTACATCCAGGGGAGGAGATGGCTCTGGCACAGGGAGAGGGGCTGTCTGCAGGACTGAGCCCACTCACCCYGTCTGTGGCTGCAGAAAAGGGGAAACGGGCTCGTGGAGTGCCACAARTGAAGGAAGTTGGGAAAAGAAAAAGCTGACTTAACTCACCACATCCTGCGAGCGTGCAGCCTGCCACGGG
>NW_026624369.1:68715-69472 GCF_030028575.1 Malurus melanocephalus
ACAGGAGAAAGGAGACCTTTGTGCAGAGAGAGCTTTGAGCTGATGGGCTGGTGATGAATTGAGCCTGGAGGGGTCATGGATGCACGAGTTACATCAGGAAACATCCGACACCAAAAGCTCTTCTGTTCTGGGGCTTGTCATGAACCCAGAGCAAATACCTGAGAGTCCTAAACATCCTAGGTGGTCTCAAGGATGGCAAATAAACAACTGCAGCCTTGAAAATTAGTGCAAATGAGAGGAAAAAAAAAACCTTTCGTAGCTGAGCCCATAGAGGGAAAATACATTAAAAGATAAAGAATACATTCAGTCACACACCAGTCTGCATTTGGGGGCCAATAAATCAGAAGGAGGAGGTTTTCCAGGTCTGAAAGGCATCTCTCTTCAGGCTGTTTGGTAATTTTATAGTTTTCATTTTTACCATGCAGTAGAGATCCCAGCACAGGCTGCCCAGTCCCTGGCAGTGTCCCAGGCCAGGGTGGACATCCCTTGGATCAATCTGGTGGGGTGGAGGATGTCCCTGCCGTGCCAGGGGTGCAATGAGAAGAGCTTTGGGGTCCCTGGAACCCAAGCCACTCTGTGATTCTGTGATTCTGTGATTTTGGGACTGCCAGGGGTGTCAGGAACAGGCAGAACAGTCCGGTACTGCCTGTGGGTGTGTGCAGGGCGGGTTTGTGGTGGGAGGAACAGCAGAGATGTGCCAAGGGGAGGGCGGGTGCAGGTGGCTCCAGTGCTGCACAGACACGGGGACAAGCACAGG
>NW_026624369.1:70018-73900 GCF_030028575.1 Malurus melanocephalus
TGGGATGGGATGGGATGGGATGGGATGGGATGGGATGCAGCCCCCTCAGCAGGCTCACATCTTGCTGTGAACATCAAGTGGTAAGAGAGGGATTTCTCCTGAAGTATCACAGGCAAGAGAGATAAACCACAAACACAAAGAATTAGGAAGAAGCACATCTGTCATGTTCCCAATGCTGTTGGAACAGGAATCCATCTGGGCAAAGAGCCAGCCCTG
This sequence comes from Malurus melanocephalus, assembly GCF_030028575.1. Taxonomy (NCBI): domain Eukaryota; kingdom Metazoa; phylum Chordata; class Aves; order Passeriformes; family Maluridae; genus Malurus; species Malurus melanocephalus. The sequence continues at coordinate 70,235 of NW_026624369.1, forward strand.
CCTCCCTGGGAATTATGTATTTTTTCTTTTTAAATATTGTATGGCATCCRTCTCTAGAGCTGCGTGTTGTTTGTGCTGGCATGTGGGTGTGTATTTCTGAAGGCTCCCCATATTAGCACAAGATCTATGGTCTCATTTTAGAAAATTTGCGGCTATAAAAATATATTCTTGGTTTGACTGAGTGTTTTTCCCTTCCCTCCTGAAACTCCAGAGCTGTGTAAAATAGCTTCATAAAACTTGTAGGGTTTTTTAAAGTAGAAGTTACTGCCTTGCCTTACTTTTCAAAATGCACCCTTGATTTCAAGTATTGGAATATTGCTTGCTTTTAAACAAGTGAATGTTGAAAAGATGCTCTAAATTCCTCTTTTATTTTGTTGCTTACTGAGGAAAATCCAATTATACCTAWGGGAAATGGGAATGAAGCATTTCATAAAAATATATGGTATATAAGCAAAAAAAAAGCCTCAGTCTTTCAAAGTGAGTGTGTAAAAAAGGGAGAATTCTTTCATTATTATTCCTCGAGTAAATGCCTCTCTGGGGAGCACAGTGGYACCCAAATGAGCAAAGTGCTGGAGKGAGAGTGTTTGAGCAGCCAAGGAGCAGCTCCAAGGATTTGGGAAAACCCTCTTTGCAATCAGGCAATTTGTAATTTCAATTGCTGAGTGTTTCCCTTCCATTCCTTGGCACTCTAGCACCATCTGAATTGGCTTTCTCAGCACTTCAGCAAGGCTCGTGTTACATTATGTAAGATTTAACAGCCATCACTTCTCCGAAAGTAATACAGGAGAGTGTTTGTTATGACACCAGAGGGAGGTTTCTCATTTGGGAAGCTGATTCTTYGTTGTTTTCAAATGACTGCTTTGGTGCAACTTTGATCTAATAACTAATTTTATCTGTGAAAAAAAACTCGAATAAATTTTGTTGATATTCTGAAGAATGAAAATGCCTCCTGAGAGGAAATTAAATTTGCTGTTTTCTCTTTATATGTGCATATAATGTACATTTATGTGCCATATTTAGATATAAGGACCCTTCAGGATGCTCTGCATTGAAGGGTGGGTCAGGTTGGAAATGGCCACGGTGAGGTCCCCTGGTCCAGCCCCATTCTGCAGCTGAACAAAGTGGGCATTAAGTGTCCTGTAAAGCTTTGTTCTGCTCGTGCTGTCCCACACAAGGCTGACAGAGAATTCCTCACAGACACAGACACACACCCAGCTCAGGAACCATCCCAGGCTTTCTAATCTCTGCTGAGGATTTCCCTTTTTCTCTATGGCCATTCATTCATCCATTAATTCACCCATTAATCCATCCATTAATTCATCCATTAATTCACCCATTAATCCATCCATTAATTCATCCATTAATTCACCCATTAATCCATCCATTAATTCACCCATTAATTCACCCATTAATTCATCCATTAATCCATCCACTGGCCATTCACATGGACATGATGTCCCTTTGCTGTGGGCCCCTCAATATCCCACAGCCTCTGCATTTCAGCACTGGGCACTGATCTCTGGGCAGGAGCTTCTTGCTCTTCCTCAAATATGAATTACAGGCAGTGAGGAGAAATGTTGCTGTGCTCTCCTGGAGCTGTTTAGGCAGCAGAAAACAGCATTACCATCCATGGGGATGAGCTAAGAGTGAGAAACACTGCCTGCTGCAGGAACTCAGTGTGTTTGGGGAGAGGAGAGGAGAGGACAGACCTGGCAGCAATGGCTTTGGGCTCCTTCCCCACTGTGGGRTCAGGGGGAACTCTGCACTCACATTATACAGATTAATTGCTGATGTGTCCCCTGCCCCCAGCAATGTGGTCCTTTCTGCATCCACAGCCCTGTGCTGCTGAGCTCTGGCAGCGATGGCAGAACCCTGCAGCATCTCCCTGTGCCTGCCCATTCCTTGGCTGGTGCTGGTGAGCTCTGTGCCAGCTCTGCTGCTCCGGTAATGGGCTCAGAGGGTTTGTCCAGCAGGGTCTGAGGCATTTCCTGATGGGGCCAGACAGGAACAGAGAGAGGGCTCTGCAGCATCCRCCCCATCCTCCCTCACCCAGACTGGGCAAATCCTGCTATGGCCAGAATTCCGGGGCATTTCTGAGCCCTTCACTGCAGCAAGCTCCCTGCCCTCCCTTTCCCTGGAAAATCTGTCACCCAGGAGTCCCACAGTGATTCCTGTTTCTCCAGGGAGCAGGGCAGGTATCAGCCACAGCTCTGAGAGAGGAGCAGGAGTCACCCAGAGCAGGGTCCTGCTTGGATTATCTCTGAGCTGGCAGAGCTGGAGTGGAAGAGAGGAAGGAAGGAGATGTGAAAGCAGCATTTTAAAGGCCATGGGCAATGAGGCAAATCAGGAGGAATAACACGAGCCCCGTCTGCTTTAACTTCACTTACAAATAACGTGTGGAAGCGGCTGTGAGATCAGGGTGATTTCATACCCGATTAAACCGTGCTGGAGGCAGCCCATGAACACGATTTGTGCTCTGTGCTGCTCAGTCATGACACCCCAACCCTGTTTGTTAATGCTGTTTGCTCTGGGGGTGTTTTCTCAGTGTACCCAGGCTCAGGGGTGACTGTGGACAGTGGGATGGGGGTGCCCGGGTGCAGCTGGCACAGGATGGAGCTGTGCCCATCCCCAGCACCCCACACTGCAGCAAAGTTATTTGCCAGGCTTGGGTTTGGGTGTCCAAAATGACAACGAGCTCAGAGAGAGGATTGTTGGGGGTGTGGGGGTGCTCCACAAACCCCAACAGCTCCTGCAAGAACCCAAATTCTGGTGTGGGAACGACGTTCCAGCCCCATGGCACAGAGGGGAACTGATCTGATGTTACCGTGCATGTCATTGCTCACATTTACCAGATTAGTTTAGGATTTGCATTCAGGAGCTGAAACAGCAACCATAAACTTGATCAGGCTGATGTATAAGGTGATTTACATAATTTCCTGTTTGCATGGGGCTCCTGTTTAATTTCCCCCCCCTTGTATGATGGAATTTACCTTCTTCCAGATGAAATGTTTCACGTTTAGAGGATTGACCCGCCTGGAGGAAGTGACAATGCTGACTGTTTGTTATCTCCAAAATGCAGTTCCAGGATCCCTGCAAGCTGGAGGAACTGAGCTGTGTGCATCCCTCAGGGAATGGCATCACCACCATTTCCAGGGCTTTGAGAAAGAATTCCCATGTTCAGGCCCCATTTTCTGCCCCTCTTGTGGTACCTGGGCCACTAAAATAGGATTAAAGAGGCTGCTGTGGATCCCAGAGCGCTGCTGCCCGCACAGGTTCGGTTCCAGCTCGCAGCTCCCACAGGGGTGCAGCATTGCTCCTCTGCCCGGAACGGTGCGGCTGCGGCTCCATCCACGGGCACAGAGGAGATCAAAGAGCAGCGTTGTGACCTCTCTGAATATCCCAGAGCTCCAGGAGCAATGGCACCAACAGATGGGACTGGGAACCGGGAGAACATAGGCTCTGTGGGGGCACAGAACGGGGCCATCCCTGCCTGCCTCAGTTTCCCTGCATCGGGTGCAGTGTTGGCAGAGCAAGGACAAGGGCACGGCCAATGTTAATTAATATCCAAAATATTGGGTAGCTCTCGGGCAGCAGATTCATATCCACCATCCTGCTGGAGGATCGGCCCCTCCGCCCGCAGATGGACACACAGACATCAGCAGTGAC
>NW_026624369.1:74814-77832 GCF_030028575.1 Malurus melanocephalus
CTCCACATCCCCCGAGTGATGGAGATGAACGACTCTGTCTGACAGCAATTAATATTTATTAACAGAGCCTCCCTCCCGCTGCCGTGCTGCTGCACAGCCCAGCCCTTTCCTCGGTGGGCAGAAATACTGAAATTCATCTGCTGCTAAAAATAGGAGGCCCAAGGTTGGGAGGAGCAGCACCGCTCCGCCAGCGCGGCTGCCAGAGGTTCCTCACATCTGTCGCCTGGCAGAGACCCAAAGTATTTTTCTGGTACAAGGGGCTCTTTTTCATGCATCACCAAAGCACAGAGCTGCTATTTTTAGCTCTAATAAGCATATTTAATTTCCTACTGTTTTGTGGCAGTAGCATTTCTGAGCACGTTTCTGGGGAGCAGGTGAGGATTTGTCTGCATCCCTTGGGCATCCAAAGTGATGTTCTTCCCCTCAGCASCACCAAACCCTGGGATTTAATGAGAGACAGAGCTGGGGCTGTCCCAGATATGACCCCAAGGCTCCCCCATCCAGGGTCTCTCATTGGCATTCCCAAATGCTGTAACCCCAACCCAGCACTCAGGGACATCCTGGGCTCTGCTTCCCATCAGCATCTTCCTCAATGGGGCAGATCCAGGGTCCAAATTCCCTTTCCATCCAATATTGGTTTTGGTTACAAGGCGAGGGGATGCAAATGTTGAGCTGTGTTATCCCCATAAGTCACTGTCAGCTCTGGGCTGTGAACACACCCYGAACAAGGAGACAAATAAAGAATGGGGCTGTTCCTTATCCTCTGCTGATCAATTCGGCTCATCAGCTTTATGAGACAATCACATCTCATAACTTCCTCTGCTGCCCCAGCCCAGAACCTCTGAGTAATGCCAATGCCAAGTAATTACAATGTCGTGCAAGTGAAGCAGAAACAACCAAGTAAACGCATTTAAAGGAGTTTAATGGGACTGGGTTTTCCTTGATTTCAGTGCCATTCCAGCGTTCTGTCAGCCCCAACCTGCACTTTATGAGATTTACTGGTTTTCTTTCCATATCTGCTCCTGTGCAGTCTCTGCTCTGTGCCTGCACCTCACCCTGTGAGAGCTCTCTCCATGGAGGGGCAGAGCCCAGGATGTGTGGATTCTCCGTGTCTGGAGACATTCCAAACCCCCCTGGATGTGCTCCTGTGTCCCTGCTCCTGTGTCCCTGCCTTTCCAGGATGTGTGGATTCTCCCTGTCTGGAGACATCCCAAACCCCCTGGATGTGCTCCTGTGTCCCTGCCTGCCCAGGATGTGTGGATTCATCCCCTATGGACACATTCCAAACCCCCTGGATGTGCTCCTGTGTCCCTGCCTGCCCAGGATGTGTGGATTCTCCCACATTCCAAACCCCCTGGATGTGCTCCTGTCCCTGCCCCAGGTGACCCTGCCTGCCCAGGATGTGTGGATTCATCCCCTATGGACACATTCCAAACCCCCTGGATGTGCCTCATGTGACCCTGCCTGCCCAGGATGTGTGGATTCTCCCTGTCTGGAGACATCCCAAACCCCCTGGATGTGCTCCTGTGTCCCTGCCTGCCCAGGAGGAGCACTGGGTGACATCCAGAGGTCCCTTCCACCCCTCTGCTGTGATTCTGAGCAGGCAGAACCCACGGAGCAGCTTCAGGAATGAGATTTTCTCTCCCTATAACCGATGCAGTTTGCTGGTTCTCTGCATTCCACCTCACACTGTCATTGTCCCCACAGATTTCCTGCACCCTGTCCCTCTTGGCTGCAGTTGTACCCTCCCCATACCCCAAAATCTCTGCCACCACTTCAGAGACAAGCACAGCTCCTGCAGGCTGACAACCCCACATGTTCTGTGGATTACTACCTTGGCAGGGCTTAAATGTTTGCTGCAGACATAAGCCTTGTCATGGCTGATTTTATTTATCGTTGTGTGAGTGTGTTTCCAAATAAAACAGAAAGGGAACAAATAAACTGGGTGACAGAGCCATAAACCCTGCGCCTGCTCATTCACTTGAAGAAAAGCCTGCTTCAACTAATTAACCTGTGCTGTTCATAAACAAGCCAGGAATTAATTGTGTGGTTTTTTTTCAAACAGCCAGCACAGGCCAGTAAATCTTTATTGGGCAGCAAAACAGAAATAGCTCCCCTTTCCAGGGTAGGAACTACAGCAACGATGAGAGGCTGAGTTCTTAAATGAGAGTCAAATATTGGAACAAGTTTCYTTCTGCTTTTGCTGCCTGTGCTGAGCAAATCCTGGATGTGCTGAAGGTTTTGTGAGCGGAAGCTGCAGCCTCCCTGGCACTGGGGGATTACAGAAAYAAGCACCAAAACACGGCTTTTCTGCACCAAATCTCCTCTCAGATCCACAGGGAGGGTGGATTATCAGCACAACAACCTGAGAGGCTGAGAGGAGGAGAGGGGAGCGTGTGGAATGGGAAATAAAGCTGTGGAATTGGGGGGGTGGGGGAGGACAGGCATCAGACAGGAGTGTGCAGGAAAATGAAAATAAACAGTGGGAAAAGCTGGCAGGGATGGGCTGGGACAGGATCCCCTGACCCCACAGATGTGTGTGCAGAGAGTTCTTTGCTTTAGACAAACCCTGCCTGTCCACTGCTCACACACATAACGGGAAAATAGAGAGGGGGCAGAAATACAAATCAACGAGTAACACTTTTGAAGGAGAAATTATAAATTGCAATTTAATCACATAATCACTTTGACACTCTCAAGCAAGCTAATTTCTTCCCTTGCCTCATTTCACCCACTTGGCAAGATGAATCTTGATGAATAATGTCCTATGAATATTTAATTTTTTGATCAATTTGAATTTTTTTTTCCTGCTATCCCTACCTGCTGGATAAATCAGCTYTCTCCTCTTTTAATCTCACAAACACACAGAGAACAGCAGCTTGTTCACCACCCTCCCCTGATTTAATCCTTTTCTCCTCCCCTTTGGAAGGGTTTTTGGCCAAGCAGGGCAGAATCCAGAGTGAGCTGGGTGTGCCAGGAGTGAGCTGGGTGTGCCAGGAGTGAGCTGGGTGTGCCAGG
>NW_026624369.1:79135-80676 GCF_030028575.1 Malurus melanocephalus
TCCAGGAGTGAGCTGGGTGTGCCAGGACAGCTCCAGGAATGAGCTGGGTGTGCCAGCTCGGGTTTACCTGAGAACAGCAACCACCCCCTGGAGCAGGGGAAGCATTAATGGCCCACTCTAATCCCTGGCTATTTCCTTTGCCGTTTTTCTTTGTTTCTCTCAACTGGTTAATCCATTTCTGCCTAAAATTGCCAAATTAGGAAAGTCTTTTCAAAGTTAACACCGAGTTAGGAATTGATGCCCTTGGCTTCCCAGCACAATCCATCCCCAGCCCTGCTGCTCCTAAAAGCTGCAGGGATAACCAGCCTGTGCTGAAACCATGAGAAATACAGAACTGGCTTCATCCTAAAGCCATGGATTTGGGAAAGGGGAAAGCATCCCAGAGCCCTCAGATTCCCCTCACGCTGCTCCAGCTGAGCTGTTCCACCAGCTTGGTCCAGGAGTACAAACGCTGCCCTGAATCCATCACCCAAAATTCAAATCTGCGAACTGAGAGGCAGTGAGAGTGGCTGGCAGTGCTGTTTGTTTGAGCTGTTCGTTAAAACTGGCAGTGAAATCTCCACAAATGCAGCTGAAGCCCCTCCATGGGTTACAGGGAGGAGAAGGAGGGATGAGTGCTGTGGCACAGGGGGGTTGTCAGCTCTGAGACTGTTGGAATTCTGCAGAGGAGGATGGAGGGAGCAGTGATGCTTTGGGAAGCTGCAGATTCCAGAACAGTGCTGTGGCACAGGGGGTTTATCAGCCCTGAGATTGCTGGAATTCTGCAGAGGAGGATGGAGCGAAATGTTAGGAAAATTAATCCACAAGCACCAGAGGTTTATGTCCAAAAAGGAGACAGAGGAGTCCCGCAACTTTATTGATGAATAAAGGGAGAGGTCATGGGCATTTCCCATGGGGTCTCTCAAATTCATAGAGGACGCAGCCTCCTTTTATCCCAATTTCCCGGCCGCGGTTCCCTCTCTCTTTCCCCATTGCTGAGGTACTTGAGAGGTTCAGACTCCCCGAAACACCTGATGAAACCCCCCTTCTATCATAAATTGCCCCCTCCCCCCCTTTTCAGTTTACATCTCTGTGTTTCTGCTCTGGTAGTTTATTTACATAGTCATAGATAAGTCAATCAAAGGAATTCCTATGSAAATCCTTCCCATTGTTTCTTTTTTATCCCCCGGTATCAGCCTTATCTCACCCCAGAGCCCAGAGTCAGAGTCTGTTTGTAAAGACTTTCCCTTCTCCTTTCAGAAGTGATGCTTTGGGAAGCTGCAGAGATCCCAGAACACACTGATGTTTCCTCATCTCCCATTTTCCCTCTGTTGTTGTTGTTTCAGGAATATTTAATTAATAAATTGATTTATTAGGTATTAAAGCTTCCCCTGTCCATCATCCCTCCTCCACCATTCCACGGGGATTTCTCGAGTGTCACAGGGAATCAGTGACAGTTTTTACACAGAGTTCGGTCCTTTCAGGAGGATCTGAGGGAAGGATTGTGTGGAAAGAACAGGGTGGGTAGGGAGAGAGGAGAGAGGAGAGAGGAGAGAGGAGAG
>NW_026624369.1:81326-83589 GCF_030028575.1 Malurus melanocephalus
ACAGGGCACAAGTGCCCGAAGGAGCTGCTGAGCCACATCACCTTCTGCTTCCAAGTGCTGCTGTCAGTCCAGGGSCTGATCCTGTCAGCGCATGAAAATGAATCCAAGGAAATGTGTTTTAAATCAGTTGTGACACAACGCTGTCTGAGGCTGTGCTCATGTCTGATCAGTCTCTGTTTGGTATAAACCAGGGTGACACAGTCCCTGGTGGCTCAGGGTGCCACAGAACCTCCCACACCGAGAAACAAAGAGCTCCATAGGCTGGGTGAGCTTCAGGATTTCCACATTTTCCAGGTGTAGAGGTGCCAGAGTGACAGTTCATTTACTACAGACCTTGTTCACAATAAACATATTCTGAAATGTGTTAAATACAACATAAATATAATATAAATATAATATAAATATAATCTAAATATAATATAAATATAATATAAATATAACATAAATATAATATAAATACAATATAAATATAGCATAAATATAGCATAAATATACCATAAATATAATATAAATATGATATAAATATGATATAAAATACAATAAAATATAATATTAATATAAATATAATGCTATAAAACCTAATTATATAAATATACTATTATAAAAATATATAATATTAGATAATCTAATATAACCTATTATATATAACCTATATAACCCCAACCCATCCCTAACCCTGAATCCYGACAGCCCAACAGGGTGGTGATGGTTTCTCTGCATTAGAAACAGTCAAAGTCACACAGAAAGCCTTTATGAAATATCTGTGATGTGCTGGTGAGCAGAGCAGCTCAAGGAGGCATTTCTGCTGTGCAGTGGGGACCGGAGGGATGAATTGGGGGGGAATGAGGACAGAGAGATGTGGCAGCAGAAATGAAGGARTGAAAACACAGAGGGATGGAGATGTCTGTGGAGATTGGAATAGAATCAGACAAACCATTCCTGCTGAAATGCACAGAGCAGGGCCCAGCTCTGCAGGACTCTCACCAGGGGTTTGTCCTAATTTGGGATTAACCTGCCCTCATCGTGTTCCCATTTGCTCTCCTGAACGGGAGCAGAGTCGTGCTCTGACACGACTGATGTTTGGAAAGGTCACCCTCCCTCTGGCATTTCTGAGCTCAAGGCACAGCCAAGGAGCTGAAGTTCACAGCCAAGCTGCAGAATTAATACTGCCCTGCACTCCCCAGTTCCTTCACTCGATGGATTTAAAGGGTCAGGGATGGAATTAAAAACAAACCCAATGGCAAAGCACTCCCATCTCACACTGTCAGAACACTCCAGGGCGAGCTGGGGATCCCCCTCCGTGCCCAAAGAGTGGAAAACTTCCCTGGAGCAGCTCAGAGASGGCTCTTGGAGGACTCTGAGACTGTGCCCTGGTTCCCAGCACTGCACCCTTCCAGAGCATCTTCARAATGTGCCTTCCTGAGCCAAAAAACACCTGAGAAAACTGCCAGACAGAGACCAAAGTGCTGTGTGTGAGGGCAGCTGTGGGGAGCCATTCCAGGGAAACCAGTGAATTCTGAATAGAGATAATTAATTAATTTGGCATGTGAAATGGGGGAGCGTCATCTCCATGTGTCCCTCAAATTCCAGGGACCTTTTGGTGTGGGCTGGAGCCATCCTGACTGCTGCCCCCTCTATCACTCCCTCCCTGCCATCGACACCATCGGTGCAAACCCCTCCTGAATCCTCAGAGTGCCACCATTCCCATCTGCAGCTCCAGTTACCCCACAGCTCTGTGATCTCAGTGCCACCATTCCCAACTGCAGCTCCCCTTCTCCTCCAGTTATCCCACAGCTCTCCTGAACCCTCAGAGTGCCACCATTCCCATCTGCAGCTCCCCTTCTCCTCCAGTTATCCCACAGCTCTGTCTCTGAGCCCTCAGAGTGCCCCCATTCCCATCTGCAGCTCCCCCTTCTCCAGTTATCCCACAGCTCTGTCTCTGTTCCCTCAGAGTGCCACCATTCCCATCTGCAGCTCCCCTTCTCCTCCAGTTACCCCACAGCTCTGTCTCTGAACCCTACACCATGATCTCTGCCTCTCAGCACCTTTCTCCAAAGCGTTCATCTGGAGTTAATCTGCACAGAAACACCTCCCATCTGTGAAACTCCAGCCCAAATCTCTCTCTGTGTTATTTCACAGCCCCATCAGCACAATTCCYGTGCTCTTTGCTGCACAGAATCCCATCTCTCTGCAGCCCCAACCTTGGTGCCTCTCCATGCCCCATTAGGTCCCGTCTAAAGCATTTCTCTTCATTTGCAGGAGC
>NW_026624370.1:0-59170 GCF_030028575.1 Malurus melanocephalus
AGAACTTGGATCATGGCAAACTGCCATTAAACAGTTATGACAAAGCAAACAAGGCAAAGCCTAAAACTTTACACAGAGCATAGCTTAGTTCTTTCAGCTAGAAAGGGCTTAAATAATGGAGGGACGGAACATGTAGCTCAGAGGAGGGGGTTTTATTGGCTTTCTTCTGTATCCGAGTTGAAGGTTTGACCATTTCAGGCATTCAGAGCATTGCCAGGCTCACATTAAGCCAACCTTTTGCTGCTCTGCACAACCTGAACCATGCTGGACACTGCTCTTCCATGCCTGACTCTACTGCCATTCACCAGCGCTTAGGTGTTCCCAAGGTTTTGCCCCAGAATTAAAACATAACCTAATACTTGTCAGACACAAACTGCAATAACTGGGGTCCAAAATGAGAACATACCACCAGAAATTTATTAAACTAAAGAAGTTGGAAAAATCTCAGTCTTTTGGCTAGCTCTTGCCAATCATGTTGGTGAAGGAAAAGGGCATAAGAAACTTGCATTTGACAGAAAAGGAAAAATTGCTGTTGCATTTGCTCGTACGTGGCCTTAACAAAAGGTTTTAGCAGCATCAAGTGCTCCTCAGAAAAAAAAGGGATTCCCACTGATTATTTTTTATATAGGAAATCCCTTCAAGACCTCAAAATAAACTTAACAAATTAAAATAAATACATTCAAGTCCCATAATTTGTTTCTGCCCAATAAATATCTGTGTTTTGTGATGAGAAAATAGTCCAGTTCTTCCTGAGAATTGCAAATGTGGTCACTTTATGCAGCTGACAGCATTTATTATACAATATGAAGAATCGTTGTGCTACTGCATGAGTGGGATGAATTTCCCCAGCTTTGAAGCATGTTCAAGGGTGGAGATTACCAGAAGCTTTATTATGTGGGCCTGGCTGGATCAGTTTTTTCTTTTGCTCTCCTTCACTTGCCTCCTTTTCCTATCCCTTCCTTTACTGCTTGACCTGGGCCCTTAAAGGCCACCAATGCCATTTATCACAGAACTCAAAGGCATCTCAGTGCCACTCTTCAAATGCCTTCTGCTCCTCAGATTTCTCTCCAGCACTGAAGCTGTGGGTCCCGGCAGAGCTAAGAAGTCCTCAGAAGGTTTTTAGCTTTTAATCTCCATTCCACCTGCTCACTGCTCATGGTCAGGGGTCATTGCCCACCTCACTGCTGGGTTAGAGGCCCCTGTGACTAATGAGGAAGAAACTTCAAAATTATTGAAATACTGATATCCTGGTGCAAACTGAACTAGGAGAAAAGCAAAGCACCTACACTCAGACAGATGAATGTGTGACAATATTCTGGGTGCAAAGAAATATGTTTAGAAAGAAAGATAAAAAAAGAAAGCAAGCATTAATAAGTGAGATAAAAAGGCTTAGAGTCACTGATAGAAGATCATGCTAGCATAAACACACAGCTATTCTATTTCCTAATTTTGCAGCAAAATGCATCTTTCTCTGCTGCCACGACCTTCATTTGCTAAAAGACCCACTCACAAACTCAAATAACTAATTTTCTCCTACTCCTAGTTTTCTGGTGGACGTGAATGAATGTGTAAATTCTCTGTCTTATCAAGAGAGAGAGGAAGAGGACTCTCAGCCCTCCAGAAGGAGACTCAGTGTGCCTGACTTGCTTATGTGCCTGTTGCCTATGGAGGGCAGCAAGAAGAGAGTCCTGGCAGGCAGTGCAGCCTGCCTTGAGAAGGCAGTGCTGTGTTCAGTCCCTGTACCATTACCCTGACACTCCTCTGGGTCACACCTGAGACCCTGCTCTTCTAGGGCTGCTCTGGGTTTTTTGAGATTTTTCAGTTCAGAGTGCTAAAGGTACCAAGAATACCATGTAAATAGGAGTCTCGCCCACTTCTGTCATCAAATCATTATGTTTCACAAAATATTTCATACTGATACATAATCTAAACAATATACAAAACATATCATCACATGCTTATCAGGAGAAACTAATTTCTCACTCTGTCTGAATGGCTTTCTTATAATTTTATATGTAAGTACATATATATGTATTGCTGTGTATGCAATTAGACATAAATATATATAAGCATTTGAATGAGGTAAGTGGAGCATCCCTTTTCAAAGGAGGCTTCAAAGGTGTCTCCTTCCCCCTCTGGGGAAGGAAAATGTGGATACACAGTTTGTCTGATTTACAGATCCAAATTACTGTGTTTGTTATGAATCATGAGCTACTTAGTGTGCATTATTTATAATGGAACCCACGTAAGCCTAATGTATCTAAGGTAAAGAGAAAGATCCTTTTATTCTTACATATCAGCTGCAATAACCTTGCTGAAACTCTCACTCTTTCCCCTTCTTAAGCTCAGACCTGCAGAACTCAGTTGTTGTACAGATGTGAAGCAAACAACTTCGAGTTTTAAAACACAGCATAGAGAGGAGGCTGAAATCCTATTGTAGCCAGTTGTGTGTGCAGAATCACAGTTAAAGCAAAAGAAGCCTGCAGAGACAGGAACAGTGACAAATATTATTATTATTATTATTATTATTATTATTATTATTATTATTATTATTATTATTTCTTCTTCAGTGGGCACTATCACCAGCTTGATTCAGCAAATATTTACTAGCAAAAATTATTTGTGTAGTGGAAGTGTTAGTAGCCTTTGACTTCATTTTGTGTAGTGCCTGCAGTTGTCCTTTTCAAGAAAAAAAAAAAAAGTAAGTTTTATGTGAAAGAAAGACAATCTGTCTTATGTTATTTAATAAGTTCCCGAAAATGCATGAGCTCAATTTTTGTTCAGCTTTCAAACAGATGTTATCTTCTTTAAAAATGATCACATCCAAAATGCAGCAATTTTAAGTGCACATTCACTGTGTAGTCCAGCACTTCTTGGGTTTAAAAACACATTTTTTTACAAGGCAGAACATATGATGTTGAAACAGATTCTATATATATTCTTAGAAGCTGGGACTAAAGAGCAGATGCCCTTGGTCCTGGATGAACCATGAGGATGAAAAATATTGTCCTTTTCTCTCTTTATCATTTTCTTAATCAAAAGCATGATGCATATTTATTTTCCCCATTCATCCAACCAACCATCCCACAAGCCAGGTCACAAAACCAGTCCATCTTTCATCCTGGTCAATTAGGACTATCAGTTAGTAAAGCTGGGTTGAGATGTCCTGGCAGATAATTTCTTCTTCACCTCCCATCCTGCAGTGTGGCCATCCCATCTCTACAGCCGAGCTTGGCACTACTCCAGCCAGGTCAGGGTTTTCAGACCAGGACTTCTAAATCCAAAAGATTTCTGGATATTTTCAAAACTCTGGGATTAGCTAAAGCCTAATAGCTCAGAACTATTGAGACATATTGTTCTGGGCATGGCCAAAGCACATGTGGACTTTAAGGCTGTGGAGCTTTTGGAAACTAGGAGATTTCCTTCCAAAAGTTTCCTAATTTGGAACTAGGAAACTTAAGGAACATGTTGCCTCTTTGGGAATGTAGCAGCTGAACAGATATATAAATGCTTTTCATTTCTGCAAGTGCACTGTTCTTTTTTGTAGATCTGCCTGAGGGGCTTATATTGATACCAAAACTTGAACTGTGCACAGGCCTTGGAATCAGAGCAGACCCTTCCACAGTAGCAGGGCATTGCCAGGACAAGACCCTGTTGGGCAGGTGGAGTGAGCATCACCATGGCATAATTGTAAACACAGAGAGAAGCAGATTCTCTCCTTGCCCTTTTCATTCTCTATTTTTCCCTTCACTTTGTCTCATTGCAGATAAATCTGGCAGACAGGGAAGAAACTGAATTTTTCTTTCATCAGAATATAAACTTTCGCAACACGCTCATGTTAATGCTGCGCAGCTGTTTGATGATCTGACTGTAAAGGAGACATTTAAAGCTTGGACTTTTTCAGACAATGTACTCCTGATTGCTTTTCAGTCAGCTCAGAGGCAGCCTGGTTGCAGGAAGAGGCTGACTCTGCCATTCAGACTGCTTTAAATTGAGACACAGGAATCAGCACAGCATGGAAGTCTGTGTTTGGTGAAGAGCCCAAGTGTAGGAGGAGGAACCCAAGATAAGGAGAGGACTCAAGCACCAGGAGGTTTAACCTCATGCTGTTGGTTACTGGAAATGGGGTGAGATCGTGGGGTAACATCTCATACTCCATGGCAGTAAGACAAATGAAAAAGGAACAAACAATAAAACCACAAAGAACATCAAGGCTGCCCAGGGAAGTGGTGGAATCATGATCCTTGGAAGTGCTCAAAAGGTGTGTGGATAGAAAAGCTGCTTGTGGATTTGGTTTGGTGGTGAGCATGGCAGTGCTGGGTTAATGGTTGGACTTGATGATCTTGGAGATCTTTTCCAGCCTGAATAAGTCTATGAACATTCGAAATATTGCCAGGAATAAAGCACTGCTTGCCAAGTATGAAGCCACTTGAAGGAGCCACTTAAAGACCTTGTATAGAGTCACAAACTTGTAAATTCATAAAAAGCACAAAAGTTGGTGAAGAAGTCTACTTTATATAAGAGATGATGACACTGAAAAGAGTTGAATGTAGACAGGATCAGTCTGGACCACGAGTGATGGAAAGGTCACACTTTAATGGGATTTTTCAAAAAAAGCATTTTAAATGGTTATCAGAGTTATTAATATAGAGTTAGATAAGATTGAGAAAATTATCCTGGATGAAATTACCTAGACCTTTTTCATCCTTCATGTATACCCTGGTAAGTTTTGCCACCCACTTGTTTCTTAGATGATATTCACTGGTTTTCCCTGTGAACTGGGAGCCAGGCAGGTCCATCCTGTTTCCCTTCCAGAATATCTAAAGAGTTCAGCTCTGTGTCCTGCCCATGAGAAACCTTCCTTTTGGAGCATACAGCTCTCTCCTGCATCCCCAGCCATGAGTGGCAGCACTGATGCAGTAAGTGCTAACTTAAGGGCTTTTTGAAATTTTAGAGGAAATGTTGATATATGAATGGAGGATGCTGCTGTGAATAGGGAGAATGACATTTATTTTAAAAGAATGTGATTTGTTTAAGTGGATTTACCTCTTTAGGTCATCTGTCAGATTTTAAGAATACGTTTTCAAATTCTTTGAATTATACTTTTTAAGCATAAATACTGAGTTTATTACCACAGTGTAGGGGATTAAACAAGCCCTTCAATTTTCATTAGTTTGCCTGGCCTGATCTTTCTCTAAACCCTTTCCCTGACACAATTCAGCAATAGAAAATGCTGAAGTTCTGACATTAAAAATGAAACAAAAATTCTATTACATTTTACTAATTTTGGATTGCAGGTGAGAGGAAGGCAAGTGGTGTACGTTGTGCCCCATGTCAGCAGTTTCAGAAAAATTATRTCACTTTACAACAAAGCTGAATTATTTGGTTTCACAGTGTGAAGTGTAATTAGATCTTTCCTTTTAATAGAAATTCCCAGTGTGTGTAGGCAAGATCAGCTGCTTGCTTTGTGTAAATTCTCAGATTGCAAAGCTACTTTCCCTCCGTCTGATTTCCTTTGAAAAAAGCCTATTTCTTTAGGCTGAATTCACTCATTTTCATTGTAAATGAGGTATAAAACATAATTACTTTATAGGAGCTGGAAACTCAGAATGGCCTTATTTAGAAGGCAGAAGTCTTGGGATTAGTGGAAATTTGTAAAAAGTTATGACTCTGTTGCCGTCATCTGTCAAACTAGCAAATAGGAATATGGTTATGTATGCTTCAAAAAATAACCCCAAGAATCTAATCCTGGATTACCATAGTGCTCATGGGTCCCCAATTAAATCGGTAATAGTGATTAATCTTCCCTCTTCATTTTCAGAAGGGACAAAGATATTAAAAAGGTTATTAGTTTTCAATAGTGGAGGGTAATGGGATGCAGATGAGGTGTGAAAGAGCTTTTATGTTTGTTGTTTTGAATCAGCAAGAATGGCAAGTAAAGGATAGATTTTAAGGGATGATAGAAATWACTCTAGAGGTTCTTGGAAGAGGAGAAAGAAGAGAAGTCAGAGGGTGGTCTGAAGGATTAGAAGCAGAGGGAAAAACTTAGACAGCAATGAGAGAAAAATTAAAGGAGCAGTCAGAGAAGTGTAATAKAATTAAAAGCAGACCATGAAGGCATTTGCATAAGGTAAACTCAGGTGGTAGGAAAAAATATTTGGAAAAATGGGGGGAGTAAGGAAATGCAAGTCAAGGTGTGCAGATGACAGACCAAGGGAGTGATAACTGCATTCTATAGACAACAAGAAATGTTGTCAGTGGAAAGGACCTTGGTGTGCTGGAAACAAAGCTGAAGAGACGAGAGCAATTGCACAGGAGTCAGAGCAGAAGGGAGAATGATGGGAGCTGAAGGYAGAGCTGAGCAACAGCCAGCACAGGCAAGGACAAATAATGTCAGACCTTGCAAAGTTCCTCCTGCAGCTCTGTGAAGGGAAGACAAGCAGAAGATACCCAGGTGGTGTCTGTAATAAGGCTTTCAGCATTGTTTTATGGAGCACTCTCAGAAGCCCTGCAAAGATATTTCTGAATGGAACTGCGAAGGGCTGGGGTGTAAAATAGGCTGGAAATGTGTTCTCTGCAGTGATAATGGAGGGGGRTSCTGTGGAGCCCGTTATCAGTAACCRTGGAAGGACAGACAATGAGAATGCTCATTAAACACACCAAGGACATGTGAGGAGCTACCAAGAGAATGTACAATATGAGCAGAATCATGGAATCAAAAGGAAAGAGAAAAATACAGCATGGGGGAAAAAAAACAAACTAAAAATTAGGACTAATTTCAATGAGAATAAATCCTGGTGTATGCTTTTTAGGCAGATATAATTAATTTATATGAAAGATCTGATGTTGGGAGATAATCACAATCTTCTGAATAGTTTTTGCTAGCAAAACATCTGAAATAAGTATCCGCAAGGAGAAACTCTAGAAATCAAACCAGTTTTTTTCTCTCTTCATTTGCAAAATAGACTCCCTTGTAATTCCACTCCTTGATTTTTACCAGCATTTTAAGATTATAATGGTTTTATCACCTGTTAATGTAACCTGATATCAACTCATCTTTGCCTTACCATACTAGAGCTAGAAGGTCTGAAAGCAAGTTTTGGCCATTTGCTCTTGCAAAATTAATTTTGACTGGAAAACAAGAAAATTAATGATTAGTAATCCAAGAAGCAGCAAGATCGAGCTTTATTCTTAAGATTATGCATTTAATAGTTTAAGGGGGTTTTGTTAATTACATTGACAGCTCGACTCATCAGTGTATTTTTTCTTAAAGGAAAAAATTTATTTCCTTTTCTTTGTCTGTTTTTATGCATTAAATTCTATGTAAAAGATCAATAACCATAATGATCAGAAGACAGCTGCCTCTCTTTCCTAGCAGAGATTTTTAATGATTAACACCTCTAAATCCTGCTGGTCTGTTTTGGAAAAAAATAAGTTTAGCTAGAGCCAGTTTAACACCTATCCATATATAATAATGAGCTTTACTCTACAAGGACTAGATTTTTTGTTCTATGATTTCTTTCCAAAGAAAATCTCTCTGCCCAGAATCCCTGGGAAGCATTACAGACTCTTCCCAAGCCAGTTCATTCCCCAGGATGTCACATCTTACTGCTGAAGTAAGCTTTGACTCATTAAAAATGCAGCCAATTCTCTCTTGAAAAGTGTTTAGAAGCCAATCTCAATGAGATTCCAGGTGCCACATCCAGAGCCCACCCTGGATCTGTGAGAGTCAGCAGAAGTGGATAATCATGTTTAGTTTATTCATTGCTGGGAGATCCCTGCATTAAAGAACAAAAAACCTAAATATTTTTAAAACTATCAAAAATTATCAGGTTCTACACATAATGAATTTTTATTGTCATAGCATGGAAATATTTTCTAAATTTAATGTTCCATCTTTTAAATGTGGAACCAAATTAATAGCTCAAGTCCGTAAGGCAATTCCTCTGAGGGTTTCCAAGGCCTGTCCTTTTCCTGCAGTTGTCTTTAATTTCTCTATGGTTTCCGTTTTGCCTTGGMCTCCTGGGAAGTCTCCAAACATTTCCATAGATGTCATTGAAGTGTGCAAGTAAGTCAGTATTTCCTTGTAGGCTGGTTATTCCACAAACCAAAAAACCAACCAAAAAACAAAAAACAAACAAACAAAAAAACCCAACAAAACAAAAAAAAAACATATAATGAAATCTATAATTATCTGTCACAAAATTTAATGCCAGCATTTGGCATTTTCCACTGGAAGAGGAAAAAGTACATTTCATGAATGTCTGGTCTTACTTGATAGACCAGCTTTTATGTATCCTTATTTTCTGCATGAATGGAATGAGGGAATAAAGATTTTAGAAAAAAAACCAAAAAACCAGGAGACAAAACACTGAGTTATGTCCTTCCTACTGATTGTTCTGGAATGATGTTCACAAATGATTGAATGATCTTAAATGATGTTTGCAAAGCTATAGGTTGAGGCTTTTGCTTTTGCGTGTTGGTAGACAATTCTATGTAAGTTTTTAAATGAAACTTAAAAATAGATACATAAAAAATAATGTGTGCAGTGAGAAACATGGAGTTCATTGCAAAAAGTAGAAGTAAGAATACTTCCCATAATCTGCTTGTTTGTTTCTGAAAACCTTTCCACATTGTGTTCCCCTGGTGACCCTARGAGCAGGAACAGTAGGGACAGCGGGATGAGCTCCCACATGCASGCTGCACATTCCTCCTATGGGGGATTTACAGCTCCAAAGAACAGTGCTAAAAGCACCACTGGGTGCAGATGCCTGTGATTAATCCCAAGTTCTGTGTTAACAAAATGACTGTTTTAAGCCCTTTCTTTCCACTGGGCTTTTACTGAACAAAAACCAGTTGACAACTGTGGACAAAGAGCCCTGAGCGCTTTATGTTTGTCAAATTGCCTCTTTAGTGGATGCATTAAGCATCAGAAACATAAGAAAAATTCAAATTGCTTCAGGCTTTTCTGTTGAAACTTCTTTACCAGAGGTCTTATTTAACCTTCACAATACACACATCTTTCATTAACCTGATGATCTGAAGACATCCTGTCAAGTTTGTTTTAGGACAAAGAAACAATAAGAGGGAGGAATCAAGGGCACATAACCCATTAAAACTCACTCTTATTAGACCTCTTATCTCTCTGGGTAACATTAAACTTTTTCTGCAGTGACTCATACCCCATGTTTTCACAACTGAGCAAATTGATATTCTCTGTGCAACTTCAATATAGATGGCTTTCTTCTTCTAGTTGTCCTCTATTTTCTCATAATCCATTATCTTCATTAGTTAAAATAATTGCTTTATTGATATGAGATGAAGGGGTAAGTTAATAGAAACACTGATCAAATTCCATTCTACAATTTAATTCTGTAAGWGAAATGGATGTGATTGAAAAATTTATAGTGGATAAATGCTTTTCTATTTATTTGGGAATTGACTTGTCTTTCATGACAGTCACAGATGGCTTCTGCATTAGACTCAATGGTCTAAATAAACTGTGCTGTAAAGAAATAAATTGGTAAAAGAAAAACACTTCACTAAATCATTTAATCATGCATTGGGGATGAAACCCAGAGTTTTCAGCTTCCACAGAGAAAAAAAAAATCTTTCTCATCTGGGTGCTGATTTTGAGGTCACAGTAGGCCCAGAATCTGTAAATGTTAATTTTTCCAGTGTATGAATGAAAGATGGAGCAATGACCCCCTCCTTCCACCCTCCATCATAAGACTTTTTGCACCAACTTTCTCTAACCTTACAGGCAACAGAGAGGCATGTTCCTTTCCAGCCCTGAGCAAGACAAACATATAATACAGTACAGAGTATTGTTATAATACTGTATAGCACATAGAATGTGCATGGTTATATGTATGTAAATGCTGATATATAGAGAGTAATACTACATAAAAAAATTAGAGGTTCCCTTATTTGATGCAAAGGAATTCTGTTGGTTTTCATCCAAGAAATTAATGAMTATCTGGAAAACAAGAGGTGGCTGTGAGCAAAGGACCATGAAACACACACAGGACACAACAGTGCAAAGCCRTAAAAATCAAGACCAGAAAATTTCACTGGTTTTTGAGGATACTGGAAGTAAGGATAATTTTCCAACTTTAGAATAAAGATCTGAGTTACTCCTTTAGATCAGATGCCTAAAGAACAAAATTCAATTAGACCAGTTCCTGGAAGGCATATCTCATAATGGCTGTTGATCACAAGGAAAACATCTCTGGGTCAGTAAGTTCCAAAATTGCAGAGTGCTAGAAGGCAGGAGAGCATATTGGAGCAGGCACTTTATTCCTGCCCCATTCCTATATTTTTCTTTGACATCTGCTATCAACAGCTGCTGGCACCCATGTGCTGAGCTGAATGGGTCATTGGAGGCTCGCTCCTGCCCTGSCGGGTGCAGAGGTTCCTGTTTATTGGCAGTGTGGCACCTGGGAYGGATGCATCCAGAGTATGGATACCTCCTGTCTCAGCTTTAGAAAGGGATGTCTGAAGCCTACACACATTCCAAAAGAAAAAGCTCAAACTTCAGCAAACTGAAGAGCCTGAGAAAATTATGAGACCCTGCCCTGTGAGGGAACTGACCAGTTTCTCCTCGCCCCCTTCCCTTCTCTCCTTTTTTCTTTAAAGATGACTTCATGACTTTAGAAAGATCACAGAGGCTAAATCAATAAAGCATTTTCTGAACCATTATCAGAGTTTTGCAGTAAATAATATTCTTCAGGATAAAACTTTTAATGTCAGAAYTTAATTTTTGCAGATCTCTGTCTTTGAAGTGTGGATCATCCAGGACAGGAGCTCTTGAAGCAGGCACACCACGAAAAACTGGAAATAATAAACTATTTAATGGACATGCCATACAAGTGTCTCAGTTCAAGTAGGTTTAAAGTTGATTAAAGTTTTAGTTACAGTGAAGTATCCAACTCCTTGTGCAGAGCACATGGAAATCACAGTAAAGTCAGCCTGCTCAACTGTGGAGGGTAAGAGAACATGAGCATCAGCAGCTCAGCTCTGTAAAACTCCCATGGCCATTTCAAACCCAGCAGTGGTTAAAGCTGCGTATTCCTCCCTGTGAGTGTGACTGCCTTACACACTGCCTTAAAATGGATGGGGAAGATTGTTTAAAACCAGAGCTTTCCTTTGAGGCAAAGGGCTGGAGGTTTCAAAAGAGGGTGTAGGCTCTTTGTCAGCATTTGCAACTTCCAGAAGACACCATTGTCAGCTGAAAGTGGCTGCCTATGTAGAAATTATTCCTGCTGCAATGGAAATAAAGCAATTCTACTGACCATCTTCACTGAGGCACTGCACCTTCTGCAATGGTTTAAGCAGTTTAATATTTTGGTTCACATTACCAGAAGACAAAGACCATGTRCCCTTRGTCCAGCTCAGATGAGAGAGACTGACTTTACCACATATGCCACTTGGTTTCTTGCAGTTAATCATCCTTAGAGGTTGGGCTMAGTTTTACTTAGATCTGTATCAACRGCAAGCATTTCATTCCCTGTAAAARWGAAAATAGAAGAAAAAATTCTGAAAAGAAAGTTTGGTGGTTACAGTTACCTGTACAAAGGTTTCTCTGAGTTCTGGCAGGTAGCAGCTACTGGGGCACATAATGCTGTAACCAAGGTGTCCAAGGGGAGGAGAGATGAGTTGGGGTCTGCAGTGCTGAAACCAARAGATTGTCTGTCTGGTTTGGAACGTGAGAGACCAGATAAGGGTTTCCTATCTAAGCAGAGAAACAGCAGAAATAGRCAGGTCATCATGGTTGATTCAGTGTTTCTCATCTCTGCAAGACCTTGAGTATAATTTCCTGCTGTTTGAGTATGAAAGTGCCTAAGCTGCCTCGAGGTCTGGGTTACAACAGGCACAATGTGCAGCAGGCACCTTGCAGTGAATTTTCTGATGCTGAYGACAGCCAGCCCCTGGTGTGGCTGAGCAGGCTCAGGAAGGGCCAGAGTTGCACTGCTGTGACCTCCAAGGAATATCTGCTGTGTTCTTCCCAATGCCTGGCTCAGGAGAGCTATGGATACAGCTGAGAACAAACCAGGAGGAAATGTCACAAGAAGTTCTGTGCTCTTCTGCCTCTCTCTGTGGTCCTGTCTGTGTGTAGTGACAGGGACTGAATTGCCAGCACTAAAATGTGGCAGAAGGCAGAGTTGCTTCAGGGCCAGCTACAGAAAATCCCTCAGATCCAGGCTAGCAGCACACTCCTGTCACTGAACAGGGAAGAAATCTGTGACTGGCACCTGGTGCTGGGCTGGCCTGCAGCCGGGAGAGCTGAGTCCCCAGAGCCCCAGCAGCAGCGAGAGGAGCCCTCCCAGGGCTCACATCKGGCTCATCAATCGCTGCAGTGAGCAGAGACACTGTGGGACAGACCCACTTCAGAGGAGAAGGCAATCATCTGCTGGCTGAGGCACACAGCAGAAGAACAGGATTTAGCACAGATGTGTCCACTCCTTAGTGAGAAACCCTGCACACCATTGCTGGCAGCACAGATATCAGCCCTGGGGGCAGTGCTGGCCTCTGCTGATCCTGGTGCTGATGAGCTGCCATCTTCCTAAACCCTATTTTCCCTGCTTTGGTTTTATTCCTTCTCATACCAGTATTTACCTTATTATATCATTATTTATTGTCTTGGGTCACTGAGCTGCCACTACTGTCTCAGAAAAAACACCTATCTCAAACTGCTTTTCTTACCTGGCATGGATTCAGCCCACAGCTCTGCTCACATCTCCACAACCTTTTTTTTTTTGGTTAAACCAAGCCAAGGGTTTGGTTAAACCTTAACCAAGGGGGTTGTAGCAAGGTCGGTGTTGGTCTCTCCAGCATGTTGGCAACATGTGGTAGGACAAGAGGAAATGGTTTCAAGTCGCACCTGAGGAGGTCTAGATTTGATATTTGGAAAAATTTCTGCACCAAAAAGTGGTCAAGCACTGGACCAGGCTGCCCAGGGAAGTGGTGGAGTTGCTGTCCCTGGTAGGTAGAAGTTGTTTCTGGATGCAGGTCACCCCAAGCACATGCTCGGGTGCCCAGGTGCCTCAGGGCTGTCTCCAGGTACCTCCACTGCTCTTCTTGCTGCAGCATCCCTGATGAACTCTTCTTGTCTCAAAGAGCCATCCAGAAGTTCACAGTGTGGGGATCAGGGGATCAGGGCTTATGAGTGCTTTTGGAGAGGAAAGGGAGGCTAATGCAGCTTTGTAGATGCCCTTTTGACTTTTAGGATTAGTCAAAAGATAGGATAACATAGATTGCAAAAACCATTTAAAAATATTAATCCTTGTCCTGCCCRTTAGAATTGTAGTCATGTAACATGCCATGCATCTAGATAAAAATCAGAAACTCCGAGCTCTCAAAATGACTGGTTATTATACCCTGAGACCAGTTTATTCATTGCGAGGGAGCACAGTCCTGAGAGCTCAGCAATGCTGCTGAGAGCTGAGTTACCTCACAGCAAACACCTCTGAATCCTGCTTCTGTCTGGAAGGATGAGAGCTACTTCTTCATTTGTTTCACATAGGTTTGAACGCTGGGAAAAACTGCAAAATAGTAATATTCCATTTATCAGATGTTGTGTAATCTGTATTTTTGTTAGTATGTGGGACTGCTTTTTGCTTTTCTGTGAACATAAGGAAAACATTAAAAAGACAAAAAAAATGTGGATCTTTTAAACACTTCTGTCAAAGCAGTTTTATTAAAAAGTCTGGAGTTAAAATTCTTGTCATTAGGTGGCCTTTGGCAGGTACACATAGTTCCACAAAATTAAATAAGTGAGCAATTTGTGGCTTCCTTACCATGGATCTGAGAGGCTGAATTCCTTGTGCAAGGTGCTGCACGTAGATCTCATGTCTGCTGAGATTTCTTGGCAGCATCTTTCAGAAACAACCCCTCTTCCCCTTCCTCATCTCCTGCTAAGTAAATGCTCCTGAATAGCAACCCTGGCATCCTGTAGTACAGCCATGTGCATGGGTTTTCTGGCCAAATATGACTCAGAAGGTGCATAGAAACTACTGGCAGTGAACTTAAAGTGATTTTTTTCCCAATAATTAGTTAGTAAATAACATAAAATCCTTTGTATGTAGGCCACATATACACACACACGCGTGGATAGAAATTCAGCAAACTATTTATTAGAGAATCTCAGCTACAAGAAGACAGGTAAAAATGTAGTCCTGCTGGGACATAATTGACCAAAATATGTATGCAATGCACCTAACAAAAGGCATAACAAAATGTGACCAATGGTCAGTGTAGGAGCTCTCTGCCACCCTGTTCACACCTAACACAGTTTATAAAGCCTGAAATGCAGATTCCCAGTGCTGTCTCAAGGTCAGTTTAACACCAAAAGCTTATTCYCCTCCACTTTCTTCTAACATTTAGGTGATCTTCAGTGCAACCCAGAGCAGGTACAGAGGACAAGGTCCCAGCAGGTGGCACGGTGTAACCGGACAGTGACACACGCGGATCCAGATGGGTGGCCGGCAGTCCCTGCACTGCAATGGCGAAACAGGGAAAACTGTGCCTTCCCTGTGGCTGCATTCTGACAGGATAAAAGATTTCACTTAACAGAAACCAGACATCCCAGCATCAGTCCCCAGATGTCACAAAAATATGTTTTCCTGAGGATTCCCACAGTGCTGAGAAGCAATCATGTCCGTGGCTACACCAGAAAGCACTTTCTCACCCTGCAGCGACAAATCCTGGAGCTCCAAGCCTGCTCTGCTGAGATGATCAACGAGATGAAATTACTGTGATAATTAGTTCATGCAGCAACTGCTAAGGATGGTACTGTACCCAGTGAAGAATTTGGGGTTTAGTTATAATTTATAAATTCAAATATCATGTCTAGAACATAAGCTAGTTTATACTGCTATCTATTAGAGGTCTGCTCAACAGCGACTGTTTAGGAGCAGCTGTTTGATTTAGTCCTGGGGAAGGCTTTTCATGGATCAGAGAGGAATATTCAGCTTCCCTGTAAAGGGCTTTCCAGGCCTATGTATTTAGGTAATTTTAATTAAAGAGTAGATATTTTTCAAGATTCTCTAAACAAAAGGCCAGCCTGTGCAAACGTGAGGAAGCATTTCTGACTTCAGTGGGGTTGTGACCATTTACCAGGGGCTGGTACTCGGCCTCCAGGATGGAGTTACAACCCTTGCAAATGCTACAACTGAGAAATTCTGTGACTGCATTTTTTGACTAATGCTAGACATAGCTCACATGGTTATGACCTTTTTCCTGGTTTTTAACTTACTCTTTTTCRGTACAAATCTCTTCATGTTTTCAGAACAGCAGATGAAACCCATGTCCTTTTGAAAACAGCCCACGAAAAATAGGCATCACCTCTGTACAAACTCTCACTAGCTTTTTCTCTTTTTTAATTTAAGTTTCTAAAGGAAGATACTTCCTTATTTACAATGTTATTTTTGCACAGCCAACAAAAAAAAAGTAAAATGCAGAAAATCACAATCTGTATGATATCTGTTTTTTATCATCCTTTCTCCCCTTAAGTTCTTTTCCTGAATGGGAGCCAGCCAAATGAAAATAAAATGTATTTAAAAGAACGTATATAAATGCAGTGTGGGAAAAAAAGGAAAATCTTTTACAAATATTTAGAATAATGTTTATTTTATGGCTTTAATACTCGGTAAAAATAGCCTCTGAAACTGATTGCATGCAGAAAAAATGCAAACTCTGCTCTGCGTCTTCAAAATGCAAATGTGCTAATGGCACATACAAAACCAGAGCAGCACACTGCAAAAATGGATTTCCATGTGTAATCAGTGTAAATAYCACACAGCTATTCCTTGAACCTTTACCACGMAGTAAATGTTGTCATGTCAGGTCCTATTTTCACGTACTCCTGGCACCACAAAATGCTCAACAGTTGTCTGTTGTGTTTGCTCACTGGTATTATATTCCCAGTTACCCACTATTTATCATTCTGTAATTACCAGGGTAATACATTTTGTGAAAATCTGCCTCCGATCTATTGGTGAAGGCTTCCATATAAACACAAGGATCCACTTAGCTTTTCTGACTCAGCCATATCTCTAAAAATAATGGCAAGCTCAACATGGCATGTCCTTGGAAGAGCTCTCATATTTGAGAACCTTTGGAGCTGTGAGGGGGAGTACGCTGCAAATGCAGGCTCAGGGTGGAATTACATCTGTAATAGTTTTTCACTCACATAAGTGGACAATAACCATCTTTTTCTCTTAGGTTAATGTAATTCTGAAGGAGGAGGAGGCCTTGAGAAATGAAAATAAGCGATATTCAAACCAACTTGGAAAATAAATACATTGATGTGTAAAGAAGAGTGAGGAGATGGCCTGAGTGGGGTGGACAGTGGCCAGGCAGAAATGGACCTGTGGGTGCTGRTCAACGTGAGCCAGCARTGTGCCCAGGCKGCCAAGAAGGACAAAGGCATCCTGGCCTGTATCACAAATAGTGTGGCCAGCGGGACCAGGGGAGTCATTCTTCTGTTCTTGGCACWSSTGAGGCCACACCTTGAGTGCTGTGTCCAGTTCTGGGCCCCTCAATTCAGGAAGGASGTTGAGATGCTCAAACGTGTCCAGAAAAGRGCAACAAGGCTGGTGAGGGGTCAAGAAAACAATCCCTATGAGGAGCAGCTGAGGGAGATGGGGATGTTTAGCCTGGAGAACAGGAGGCTCATGGAAGACCTTATCACTCTGTACAACCACCTGAAAGGAGGCTGGGGCCAGGTGGGGTTGGACCTAATTGTTGATCTCCAAGGTCTTTTCCAGCCTAGCTGGTTCCGTGATTCTATGATTCTGTGATTGATTCTGTGATTCCATGATTCTGTGATTATGTGCTTCTGTGATTTCATGGTTCCGTGATTCCGTGTTATCCATGATTCTGTGATTCTGTGACTCTGTAATTCCCTGATTCCATGATTATGTGATTTCATGATTCCCTGATTCTGTGATTCCATGATTCCCTGATTCTGTGATTCCATGATTACGTGATTCCATGATTCCCTGATTCTGAGATTCCATGATTCTGTGATTCCCTGATTCTGTGATTCCATGATTTCATGATTCTATGTGATTCTATGACTATGTGATCCTGTGATTCCATGATTCCATGATTCTGTGATTCTGTATTCTCTGATTCTGTGACTCTGTGACTCTGTGGGTAAGCTCTGCCCAGCTTGCCCATGGTAAGACCTGTAACTATTGACACACGAGAAACATCTGCAGAGGGAAGAGAAACCTGCCACCGTTTGCTGAAATTTTGGTTATGTTCTGTTTAATCCTTTTGCTGTTCTTTTTTTTGCCTTTCTTTTTTTCCCTTTGCTGCCTTTCCATGGAAACATAACACACTCTATTGTTTTGTTTAATTTTTGTCATTTGCTTCTCCTCTATCGACCTCTTCTAATATGTGCCTGATTCTATTTTTTTTCAGACCAGCTAATGATCCAGGAAGAGGAAAGACATTTTCAGGGCAGCTCGAATATAAATGATAAACTGTAAGTCACATTTGTTTGTACATGGACAGTATTTGTGGTTTCACACTGTTCCAAAGCAGGGGCTCTTCTTCCAAGAACTGGCTGGGTAGTTTTGCCTGTTATTTATCACACTGTCCCAAGCAGATGATTTCTGGATGATTAACAGAGCTATCTCTGCATTCTTACATGCACGCTGAACTTATCTTGCTGCTTTTGAAACAGTAATTGTCAAAAATAAAAATAAAAAATTAACAAAACCCCACAGAGTCTSTCATCTGCTAACCTTGCTGTTATATGTCTTCTAAATGCTGGCTTTATTTCAGCTGTAATTAAGGCCTAGATGAACTTTTCCARCCTTCCCATTCTCCATGGCTTGTGAGCAATTGCAAACCCAACCTTTCTCTAAATCACTGTGAGGAAATTACACTAATGATTAGCAACTTTTTGGAGTCGGAGAGAATCTCAGAGACAATGCTGTCTTCCAAAGAGCATAGGGAAGTTTACTTCCAGCATCCCAAAGAGGTTAATTCAAGCAGTAGCTTGAACTACAGAATATTTCAGGTAGATTTTCCTCCCTCAGTTTAGAAACCAGATAAAGAGAGCCCCAAATTAAGGATGATACCACCGAGGAAATATTTTCTTCTACGTGCCTGGAAAGCATCTGCCAGTTCTCCTGCTTGGTTTATGGCAGTGAAAGGCATGATCTGAGGCTGTCCTTGGAAATGCAAACTCAACTTCAAACCCACTGAGTTGTTTGCCYTCTTACTGCACTTGTTTAACAAATCCCATTTACAAGACTTGCTCTGTAGKGTGTTGGGGGAGTTATCCATGCTCTGTTTAGGAACATTTTATGATTAAAGGATAGGAAATGATTATTTTTACTTCAATTGGTTAAACTGCTCACATTGCACTGTGGTAGCAAAGTCTGACCTGAGAAAATTTGCCAAGTTCCATGACATATCTCTCAATACAAGCAAGTAACTTATAAACCCATCTTGGGTTACTTTATTTTCCATTTCTGGTCTGTGGGAAGCTAAAGGAGAATCCACRAATGCTATTATTATCATTAGGTTCACTTGTTTCATATTGCTGAGCCTGAGCATCAGCCCTGGGGAAGTAAAAAAGAGTCAAAAATATTCTTTAAATCTCTTGTCATAGATTCCAAGCTGCATTTATCTCTGTATTTCTGGCTTATTAATGTGATTAATCTATTTAAATATTTTAGAGAGGATTCAATCCCRGAGAATGCAGAAATATACTTAAATTCCTGAAGATGAACTGGAAACACAAGAGGTTWTTCAAAAACAACTAAGCTTCTCTCCTATCAATTTCTTCATGGCTTTTAATTATCTATAAGTAACATGGGTGCTGGCCCAGGGAAGAATGGTAAAGAAAAAAGTTTTCATTTAACCCAGAGGGGACCTGGCTAAGGTCAGGCCTCTGCCCCTGCACTGACAGGCCTTGGCCAAAAACAAAGTGCCATGATTTAACTCTTTTTATGTTTGAATACCTCATATGAACTCATCAAAACCCCCCTCCAAAACAGCTGGTTTTTATCAATGAAAGCAATCCTWTTGGTGAGATTAGAAATCCAGTTCTGTTAGGAAAGTATTTAATCTGGTTTCTGCCACAGAGAAAAATAAACCCAGTAATTTCTCTGTTCTTTATCTAGATCTAACAGTAGCTTAAAAAATTAAAGAATGATATTTCATGGAACCTCTTGTGTTGTGGGGGTCTAATTTGATTCTGCTTTCATAAGAATAGGACTCTTAACCWGACCTGCAGCAGTTTTTCCCTTTTTTGCTCTGTTTTCCAGATGCTATCTTCTACCCTGGCAGTATGGCCATTTCCCTGTCAGAGAAGCCCAGAAAACGGAGGAAAACAAATGCAAAATTTCCTATTGAATTATTCAATTCACCTGGAATAACATTTGAAACAATGAAAGCTGTMTGCTATTAGGAAAGTTCTGTGCCCACTATTTAAACTAAATCTTGTGCTGTGGAATTGCAGTTCTGTCTTAAAAAAAAAMATTCCTGCCTAGAGAACACTGAATGCCAAAAAACACTGCTCAAAATAACACAGGGATTTATAACACTCATGTCAATACAAGAAAGGACTAATGTACAAGTTATTAATCACAAAATTTTGCAACATTTTCAATGCCAACTGTTAATGTATTATTCAGTAACATCTCTAGTGATAAATCTTGAATTATTTTTAATTGTTTTTGAAAGTGAAATTGAATCCTGTGATTGCCATTTGATTTCTAAAAGCACAGAAGTTGCCCCAAGCTTGTAAAGATCCATGTCCCARATCAGATCTTATTGAATACTGCTTCCTCCCAAAATACTGATTCATGCTCCAAAATTGAAATGTTCATAAGCAGATTATTTGGCCAAATGTTGTAAGGTCAGTTACATATGACTGCATGCCTTAAAGATAGAAGAAATGGTGAATGGAAATYAATTCCAATTCTTTCTTTCATATAAATGGTCTCAAATAGTTATTCTCATAGGTTTAGTTCAGCCAACAGTCCACTGCACTCAGGGATTAGGTGGTTTAAAATACTTTTATGCATGACAAGAATCTGATCACCCAAAACGTAYTGAATCTTACTGCTGGAATTGATGGTATTTTCCATTTTACCCCATTAATGTTAAGTGGTACAAATGTCCCTCATGGTGCCTCAGGAGAGGACTCAAAACAGCAAGAGGAACACCAGGCAAAGATACATCTAGTTGCAAGTGCCTGATGAAAACTGATGGACCTTTCCAGAGAAACCTCAGTTAAAGATGTCTCTCCGTATAGAGAGACCACTTGTTCTCTTTCTAATRTTTAATTAAATATATTTCAATATTGCTGCATTCAAAAAATATTTCATATGTATAAGAAAAGAATGTTTTGTGTCTGTGACGTGTCACTATAACAATAGATTACATGTGCCAAGCTTATCTTTCAACAGACAGTGGGAAGAAGGATCAGGTCTGCATAATTAGAATAAATTTTGAGAAAACTTTACTGTATCTCAAGAGCAAGCTCAGTTGTTAGCTAGCCCCACAATTTCCATTGAGACCTTGAGGGATATGAAGTTTATCTGATATTTCTTTTGCTCAGAGAAATCCTATAGAGCTCTGTCTAGCAGCCCACCCCTAGTTTTTTCCAAGTCTGGTAGAACCCAGAGTGTAGCACCAGAAGGCCAGCTGAGAAAGGGTCATTTGGATGCAATGTGTTAATCTTTAAAACATGAGAGTTTTTAAGTCTCCATGAGAGTTCAGGAGAGTTGCCCTGGCTAACAAACCAGGAAACCAGTTTGGTTCRTGTGGATCTTGGCTGCTCCAGCAGAGCAGGTGACTATGGCTGRCAGAAGCCTGCAGGCTGGTGCTCCAGGAGTTGCCTTGGAAAGCATTTTGCTGTGCTCCAACGTTCCCCTGTTCAGAACAGATTGAATTGAAATGAAATTCAGGATGAGAGTCAGCCATAATGAAAGAGAATTTTTGCTGTCTGGTGCTGTTCAGATGCAGTTAGCTGTAATTAGCTTTATTGTTCCCCAATTAGCGATTGCTGGCCTTCTGCCACCCTGCTCCATAATGGTAATATTAAAGAACTCAATTCACATGTGGCCTGTTGCAATTTCAGGGATGTCAGTTTGGGCTCTACTTATTTACATTTTTATAATAAATATGCATTGTCACTTCATAGAAAAGCTGAAAGAATGGGGCCCAACAAACTGAGACTTGCCACCTGCTACATCTTACTGTTATATTTGGTATACTTTTATCATTTCAAGCTCTGCTTTTGCATGCTGGCAGGATTTCCACCACTTAGATCTGACAGTTGGCATTCCATCTAGGCATCATTTCATCTTTTGGTTCCTTGCTTCAGTGACAGTGCATCTCCAAAAGGAGCTTTGGTGCAATTCATGTGTCTGTGCATTACTGGATTGCCCACCAAGAAACCATCTAATTCCTAAGTTATTTTGGTRCCTGAAGGCATCCTTAATTTTTCTCCTCAAACTGGTTCTCATCATCCAGGGAATTCAGCCAGATTTTGGTACTTGCACACGAACAACATGATCAACAGTAAGAAAATGTGTAAGGTAGTAATTGCATTATGAAAATTTGAATTAGATCTCAGGCTTTCTGAGCTACTAGATTCAGAAGGTAGCCTTTGGTTTCAAACAGTTGAAACTCTTTGAAATTTACTGTATTGTATTCTATTCAAAGAATCATAGAATCATTAAGATTGGAAAAGACCTCCAAGATAAGATCAACAAGCCCAACCTTTTCCTGAATACCACCATGTCCACTAAACCGTATTCCAGTGTACCACATCYACTCATTTTTTGAACACYTCCAGGGRTRGTGACTCTACCATCTGGGAAGCCTCTTCCAATGCTCAACCATTATTTCAGTGAAGAAATTTTTCCTGGTATCCAACATGAACTTCCCCAGGTGCAACCTGGCTGCRCCCTCCTTTCAGGCAGTTGTAGMGAGCAAGGTCTCCTCCACTGAGCTTTTTTCCTCCAGACTGAACCAGCCCAGCTCTGTCAGCTGTTCCTCATAAGACGTGCTTCCTAGATCTTTCACAAGTCTTGTTTCTGTTCTTGAAACACACTCCAGCACCTCAATGTCCTCCTTGAAGTGAGTGGCCCAGAACTGGACACAGTGGCCCTAAGAATGATCTGTTCCATGACCTTCCCCAGCAATGAGTCGGGCTGACAGGTCTGCAGTGCCCTGGATTCTCCTTTTCCTTCCTATCAGAACCAATTTCATCTTCCCATTCAGTTCTCTTGGAACTTGCAAATCACACACTTTTTCAAATCTCTTGTAGGACTCTTAAAGCACTGATGCTCAAATTATTATATTTATCTTCAATCTAGACCTTAAATGGTGTTAAATTTGAGAACACTGGACTTTTATGTGCAACAAAAATGTTTATTACAATTCGGCCAGGCTTTAAAAAGCTCAGAAAAGAATTACCGTGAGAAAAAAAAAAAAATCCAAACCAGTGAAATTAGAGAACAGTGTTTCTACTGTTTCTACTACTACTCTATTCTCATGACTAAAGCATATTATTATTATTACTTCTACATTAGCTCAAACCTTTCAAAAAGAGACGATATTTCCTCTTTGAGATTTCCCTCACAGATATACATATGGCACTTTTTGTTCTGATTTCTTTTTTAAGGAACATCCTTTAATTTCCACCATATAGCAGCCTTCATCTTTTAATCACTTCAGTTTATCTTCTGTTTTCCTTTGTAGAGGAGAACAGAATGCCCAATTCTTTTGAATTCATCTTGTTTTGAATGTCCTGTAATAACATGGAAATAATGAGGAAAACATCACTGTACCCATGTAGAACCAAAGGAAAGAGAAATCATTAACAAATAGTTGATCTGCTTGGTCATTAGGTCCATTCAAGCAGCAGAGGAGGAGAAACACACCAGCTAACAAGGTGTGGTGCTTTTGAAGTAGACAGAGGCAGGAATGAAGCACAGTCTCTTCTTTCTGCTAATATGACTCCTTTTTAGTCTTCTACAATTTTTTTAATTGTTTGAACCAGTGTTTTGACAAGTTGGAGCTAGCTAAACAATGGAATGTTGAGTTTTTTACCTTGTTTGGTTCACCTTTAATTGGCACATTCTACCAGCCTTTTCATCMATTATTGTTAATCATTTATGTAGCACGTTAATGATCTTGTGTGAGTACTTCACACATTTCAGAGCTAATTGCTGACTTACAACAGAAGAGGAAAGTGGGACTTCAACTCTCCAAGGTGAAGTTGAATGTCAGCTTTTACAGAGCTTCYAATAAATAGCACTCTGGGTCTCTATTGTGTTTTAAAGGCCATTTGTCCACTTAAGAAACATTTTGAGAGCATCTATCRCACTCTTTGTTTTGCTTCAGTGCACTATGCACTAAAAGCATTATTTCCATAAGGGAAATTAGAAAATCCACATGCAATATTATCCCTATATCTCCAAGCCAGCTGGAGAATATTCGCAACAGTTTGTTCTTGTTATTCAATTTATTTAATCAAGCATGCAAAATAGATCCAAACAAAAATAATTACATTAACTTGTGGGGTTTTCTTTCCTTACTCTGTGCCTGACGTTTACATTAGCACTTGAACTTTAATGCCTATTKCCTTAGGACAAGTCATGTATTCTTTTATAAATGTACTCTAAATCTACAATCTCTTCTGCTCTGTAAGTGAAACTTCTACTGGGAAAAGAAATAAGTACTAAAAAATCAGTTCTGGAATAGTGTAGATACTTCATGAACATGTTGGTAAAAATCCTCATAATGGTTGGATCTTTCCAGTATGACAATTTTCTGAAATGTGGCATATTTGCTGAGCCTGAGGAGATAACATTTTCTGCTTCAACATATGTCCTGGGACCTTGGTGTTTCAGGAGCTGCACAGAAAACAGAAGGAAAGCATAGTCAAAGCCCTGACAACTTGGATTTAATGTGGAAGAAGCAGCAGATCAATAAAAGTCTCATAAGTGCTTGTCAACAGAAGAGGGGACAATTGCCACAGGAAACTACCAAAATAGCATAGGGGCTGTTGAAACTTGACTGAAAGGTTCTAAGAAAGAGCGTAAAGATACACTGGGAAGTTTTGCACACATTTGTAAAAGGTTGCTCTCAAACATTAGCAATGGCTGGAAAGAGAGGATCAAGTGGCTTTTTTGAAAATCTAGCCAGGTACAAGCAAGCCACGTGGTCTGAACAAAGCCTGAAGGTAGCTTCAGGGCCAAATCAGAAGAAAAATGCTGTTGTTGGCTGGGAAAGTCCTTAAAAACTTTTCTTTGACATGAAAGAGAACAGATACCTCAGAGAGAAAATTATCCTTGCAACGGTGTTCTGGGTGTAGTGGGAGGCATAGAGTTTACTCAGTCCCAAGTAAACATCCCACATGCAGGAGAGCAGAGCCTGGATAATAGTGTGAGATGAGTGAATGAATCAGAAACTGTGTGTTTTTGAGAGGTCAGAAGACAATGAAGGTCAGGCTATGGTCCTGTGTGATCAGAGGCTTAATAGTTCTGAAGTCTCTCATTTTCACAAGAAATGAGAAAAAAAAAAACCCAAAAGGTGAAAATTATTACTTTTATAGTGGCTATGTTGAGCCTAAATGTGTCCACCAGAAAGTGTTAGAGATGGTCTAGAGTTTTAGTTTGGACAAAAATGTAGGATTTATCTGATCTAACTTTCAATAGCTACATTGCAGAGAGTACCACTTCTCGTGAAAGATTCACAATTCAATCACCATTCAGCTGCCGRAGTTTAGAGATTGTTCTTTAGCAGWTGGGTTAATTGCACCCTACAGTTCTTTAAATATTATTGGCTTGCTTTTCAGACTACACAGAGACCCTACAATGACTTCTTCAGAAATACCTACATACACATATCTGAATGWCATTCGTGGGGACAGGGTAGACACGAGGGAAAATTTATGTTTGTAGATGACATTTACTTTAAAAAGACATACACAGAAAGGACAGAGCTGTAGAAGATCCCCAAAGAGGCATGGAAAAAGTCAAGGACATGCTGAAGAACATACAAAAGGAATGGTTTGGAGAGTTTATTTACTTTAGGTCAGTAACTAGAGACTGAGGAGAAACACAGGAAAGAGAGCTAAAGATGATGAKTTGAGCATACATGGAAAAACACACCAGAATTTGTCAGTTTTATCTTAGAATAAATAAATCAGGCTTTTTGTGGAAGTGAGAAGCAGAGGCAGGCATAAGGAGCATTTTGAGGAATGTGTCAGTTTGTTGGTAATTTTTTTCTTTCCAAAGCTCAGTCTCCAAAACTCATTTTTTTCCCAAACTCTTCCAAAACCCACCTGTAAAATGGGACCATAGCAAACACTGCATCCTGAATCATCAAGCAGAGCATTCAGGTACCATTCCTGGAAATAATAGGAGCCAGAGCCACTCTGGATCCTTAGCAGAACTTTTCTGATTCTTTTTGCCTCTGATTTCACTGCTCCAGGTACTTTCCTGCAGTGAGTCAAGGTGCTCTCTTTCCTCCAAGGAAACACTTGTGGAGTTTCCTGCTTCTTCTTGAAGGGAAATATGGCAAAACAACATCTGATTCATTCACTTTCTGCTACAGTTCACACATGGTGCACATGAGCAGTGGTGTTTCCGTGAAGGCTCTCCTCACTTCGTTTCTTTCCCATCTTTCCTGTCCCGCATTTCTTCCATTCCTGTCTTTAGGGAAAACAGCCTAGAAAGGGAAAGTTACAAGATGTGTTATTGCTGAACATCTTGAACATTGGATGCAGTTAAAAAATCATGCAAAGGGTGAGCTGGATGGTATTACAGAAACAMCAGAAATAAAACTGCTCGGGGCAAACTGCTGCCTGCCCATATATTGTGGCTCTGGAACGTGGACGTCACAGGCACTGAGGAAAGATTTTCCAGTCAGAAAAATTAGGCTGATCAGCTTGAAACAGGCAGCACAGATTACAGATGAGGATTCTCTATTTTCAGTATAATAATTAACAATTTGGGATTAAGTTTTGCATCAATGACAGTTGCTGATTCAGAGCAATACTCCMCCATTAGTGCTGTAGTTTCCTGGGGTGGGACGGGTTTTCTTTGAGTTTTAATTGACATCACTGGTATTTCATAACCCTGTCATCTTCATCACTGCAAAGTGATTGAACCTTCTGGTTTCAGTTTGCTCCAAGCAAACCAGTCTTTTGTACTATAGCAAGAATGAAAAATCCAGAGGAAAATTATTACTTCTCAGCTTGAGGAAAACTCAAGACTTACGCTGATTCTTGTCTTCTAAAAATAGTCTGCAGCTGGCTGTAAGCCTACTTGGCAGGACAATTGTGGGAGTTTTCAGGTTTGAAACTCTGCTTCAGGTGTTGATTGTCACCTGCTACCCTTTTGGCAAAAAAAAATATATACATGGAACTTGGATTTTAGGATAACAGGGCTTAATGGAATTCCAGTAACAGTAAATTTATTTGCATGTGCAGTGCCACTGAAACTTCAGAAAGCCATTTAAAAGACTCCTGACACTTCAGGGTTACATTTCCAGTGTGTTTGAATTCCAGCAAGGTTCACGTGTCTCTTAAAATAGAAATACTTGTTTTTCTTCTTTAGTTCAGCAGTACTCTCTCTAGCTGGATTACTGCTTCCAACAGGGACACTGATAACAGAGTTCTCAGGCAATGTTAAGACCCAAAGTTTCAGATTTTCCCTTAAAATGGACTAATCAGGATAGGAAAACTTTGAAGGCTTTTGGAAACGTCAAAGAAAACAATATTTTTTTTTTTTAATTAAACCTGTTTCTGCCATGCTGGATATACCTCAGAGTATCACACAAGTGCATGAGAACTGACTTAYATCACTTTATGTTCTAAACTGAGGGCATAATTTGCTTAAGAAACCAAAATGCATCTATTTTTATACTCATATCTGCTCATGATATAAAGGAAGCTAATTTCAAAATGCTTTTCTAATTAAAAAGGAACAGATTATTTTGCTGCATTACAATAACACTTTCCTCCAGAATTTTCCTGCACACTTTCATAGAACACTGAATGACCTGTATTTATAAGGAAAATGTTTGAACACCCTTGAATCCAGATCTGTGGGTTTCTGATATTAAGATTAATCACAGTAATTATTTTTTTTTAACTTGTAGTTTATTTATATCAAGACGTCTTTGTGGAATTATGAATAAATTATGTTATTCACATAAAGCAACATATGAGGATAGAACACCATCATAAGGTGCATTTTGTGACTTTTGCTATAATAACATTGCTTGTTTCACCCTCYTCAGCTCAGTTTTCCCCATTAATGTGCTCTGGAGTTCTGTGTCRTGTGGCTGCAGTCACCCTTGTTGTCCTCAGGATTTTAACTGCTTTTTTCAGGCTAAAGTAGTAAATTTGGGAACTAATGCAATGTACACTGCACACAGATGATTTGGATAATAATAGCTGCTTATTTCACCTTTGCACTAAAAAAAAAGAAATCTGGCTGAATTAATTGGTCACAGAATAATCTTGATCCATTGTTATGTGCAACCATCAGAAATGAAAGGCAGTAGCAGGATTGCTGTGGGCTGAGCCCTTTCTCTAGAGGAAGAGTAGTTTTATTGAGCTGGTGGAAGGCATGGCTGGACCMTGATGGAGTATTGCAAGCAAATTTAATCACCTGCGTTCAAGTCTCCATGAAAAAAATGCAACCAACCAAGAGGAAACAAAAGAGTGCAGAAGATTCATCTTCTTAACTGTGTGAAGCAAATGCTGAGAGGGAATATCATGGGTTTAAGACAGGAGGAAAAACGAAGTGCTGTTAGCATTACTTAATATAACTAACAAGGGAAATAATGGATCCAGACTGTCTAGGAATACAGGTGGGCTGGAAGTCAGGGTTAGTTTTACCCATCAGAGCAGTGTGGTCTGGAACAACTTTCCAGTACAATAAATATAGCAAAAGCCATAGAGAGTTTAATCTTGATCCGTTTTAAAAAATCATGCCATAGAATCTGAGGTCTCCAAGTGGTATTTYATAAAAAGTTATGAACTTTTAAAATGAGGCCACTACACAACTGTCATTGCAGACGATGTTTTCTGCAAGTTTTTGAGTTGGAAGAAGCATCACTGTTTTATCTCTGGCTCAGAAAGCCTGTTATTTCCAGAGGTTAGGAGAAAACGATATTTTATCACAAACTAAATAACTTAAGAGCAGAAAAAAAMCAGCAGAATGTAGAAGGTTTGGTGCAATCCTACACACATAGTATCACAGGATTCATAAACATCTTGTGTTAATTTGTTCAAACACTATAGCAGTTGCACCATTTCTACCTACATTTTAATATTTATAATTTGAAAACCTTTGCCAAACAAGTACTTCTGTGTTAGTAGAAGTCTCTAAGATTTTTCTTTTCTTTTCATGGAACATTAGCTTCTAAGTACAACCCATAAATCCTTTCCTCTAAAACTTTTTTTTTACTCTTAGTATCCAAGCTGTTGATACTTTCTTAAAATTTTGCTTATATGCCAAAATATCTCTGACATGAAGTTGTATGGGATGTACAAAACAGGTTGAAATTGGGGTCTCTGTATGAACAGTATACTTAATGCCATGGTTCACTGAAATGAACATAGAAACATAAGCAAACTARTTTAACAGTGGCACAAATGGGATTTTGGGGGGTCTGAAAGAGCCTCTGAATTGTGTCCCATCAATGATTTCAAGGGAAAGAATAAAGACTCTGTATTAATGAACACATCTATTCCATGAAAAATAGTATGGCCAATATTGTACCAAAACCCCTTTATTATTTGAATGGTATTATCCTCAGCATACTCCTCTCCTGGTGGCAGAGACAGAGATGGAGATTCTCCAGTCTTTTAAAGACTTTCACAGTGTCTGAAACCTGTCTTTTGGAGTTCAACCCCACTGTGACTTTTTTAGCATTGTACTGTGAATTCTGCATTATAATTTTGWATATAATCACTGTGACTCTCCCAGGTGCCTCCCTCCCTCTCTCTCTCTCTCACCACAGAGGTTTTACAACGCTGTCCCACATTTTGCTGTTAGAATGGTCTCTCTCCTACATGGCAAAACTGAATCTCTCAAGGATGCTTTGCATACTTTAACCTCTTGATGAGTTTTTCTAAGCTAGCTCTCCCTGCATTAAAACTGCATAATAGTCTCAGATTGAACTCTCTTTAACCATGCTACTGCTGCTTTAATTTGAAATAACTAGACTTTATTTACATCTTTCAGTCCCTTAATTTATTTGATCTCAGAGGAATCAGTTATTCCTGGGCATTGATTCMTACTTAAATTATCTATGAGGAACACATTAATGAGTATTATGATAATAACACTAATACTCTGATTAAGATGGTAGTTTAAAATCATGAATATTAATTGCCTTCAGCCTGAGATTTCATGTGTTAACTTTTGGTAGAATATGCACTTAGCACAGCCAGATTGGCCCCTTAACAAAAGAAAAAAGTGTGGAAAATGTAAAGTGAAGATCTAAGTATTTTTTAAATAGTATTGATGGGGTTTTGCATCCAAGAAATATCACRGTGTTGGATATATTCAGTTTTTAAGTTCACTAATGCATGTGATTAGACACAAATATGTGCTTATAATAGAACCTTGCTGCAGAGCTGGGGAAGTGTGTTTGCCTGCATCCACAAGAGTTTAAATAATTCAGGCGCAGAGGAAAATGCTGGTACTTGAATAATAGATAGATCAGAAGACTGAAGAAGAGATATAAAATAAAATTAGTTATCTGAAATTCCCTGTTCAGTGACAAGGAAGATAGTTTTGATGACTCAGAGGTTCTCTATCTCCAGAAATTAAGTGAAATGGTTGTCTCAGTAAATAGTGACCATTTGAGGATTTATAATGGAACAGTTATTCTGGCTATTTCACCGCTTTCTAAAATGTGAACAAGCCTTGACTGCTGATGTATTTATGAGTTTAGCTGCTGGTGTTATTTAAAGCTGATGTTTGCAACAGTTGGATGACTTAAATGATTAATATAAAGTCAGGGATGAGATAGCTACAGCCATCCCAAATGTTTCTACATAGTCCATTTCCCTTATTAGCACTGTGCTTTCCACAGTTGAGGTTTCTGCAGGGGAGACCAGATAATAAAAATACTCTTGTTATGGAGAAAGTAAAAGAGAATAGTCAGCTTTTTCTATCATAGGCATTACTAGCAGCAGCCTAATTTAATCACACATTCTAACACAGCTGACTAAAGTGGCCACTGTGTATTGAGCTACCTCTACCTGAGCAASGGGAAGGATCTCATGTGTTCCTTAAAGTGTTGTTGGATGTCAGCCCAGGGACCCACAGCTCTGGGCTATCTGTTGTGCTGTTACTTGGCGTGGTTGGTGTTAAAGGAAATACTGGAAAATGTAGGTGTGAATGAGAGAAAAGTGGGACTAGAGGATTTTTGGATTCTCTCTACCATGAAAGTAAGGCCCATTTCTCAGACCTTTATCCTTATTCCTGTTGGCAGGAATAAGATCCTTTATCCTGTTGGCAGGAGATGTAAAATCAGGCTTATCTACAGAAAGCTTCCACTGACACATAAAAGCCCAAAGTGTTCGGATTGGGAAGACTGGAGAATTTGGTCATGTATTTTAATAAGCACCCACACACGTGGGTAACTCATGCTGACCTTATAGCAATTAGTGCAGGGATACAAATTAGTTATTCCCTGCTTTAGTGAATCAGTCCAAATTGGTCTCCCTTCTACATGTATCTTGAATAACTCATGTTCTTGATAGAGTTTTGTAGATATATTTATCCAAACTTCAAGCAGGTAGCTCAGTACTTGTGTACAGTGCAGATTCTTGTGGGACATCACCAGCCAATTTCTCTCTTCTAAAATAATTTTTAATTTTGCACTGTCAGTAGCACAAAGGTCTGCTTTTGATTGGACTAATTGTCTTGTTGTGAAACTGATTTAACTTTCTTCCTAGATTATCATATGCTTCCTCAGCAAATGCCTGTCTAAAATCCAAGTATATCCATGACACTCTTTGACTTCAGTTTTCTGCCTAAAAACTATCAAGTTTGTCTGGCCAGCTTTATTTTTAGTATTTCTACGCAGTTTTGTTTCCACGACAACCGACCCATCTATGTGACAGCCCATCATCTGTCACACAGGGACTGCAGGGCTCTGGGACATCTCATGRCATTGACATTGCCCAGCCCCACTTGGATGCTCACCCAGGCCATGAGAGTGGGCCCAGGGACAGCTCTCAAAGTCCTCTGGAACACAAGAATCCAGAACAAACAAAAAGCATCACTGGCTGCAGCCTGAGCTCCAGTTACCAAGCCTGAACAGACAGTAAACGGTTCRACTGGACAGGCACAGGAAGATTCCCTCCAAATTTTGGGAAAGCAATGAGACAGTTAGGACTGGGAATATCAGAGGAACAGCATATCCAGCTGGCACCTGCTGCAGTCAGGAGCTGAGGGATCCCCTGGAGCAGCACACAGCTCACAGCAAGGAGAGTGTGTTACACCCACTGCCATCCAAGGTGCTCTYCCCGTGTGSTGTTTGCTTCAAGGTGATCCAGAACCTCACCTGAGAGCCAGGATCGCGATAAGGCTGGAGGATTTCAACTTGTTYCTTAAAACAATTCAGGTTTGGCTGWGGTAAAGCAAAGGCTCCTTCATGGCATACTATGYACTTGGGAAAAATAATCCTTTCATGGTATATTTTCTGTCACGATTGCTTGAACACAGTAGGTTGTCACTCCATAGTAAGGGAGGGGGTGTTTATCAGGTTAGTGCAAAGTAATTTAAAAATGCGTTCTGGCATATTTTCTGAGTTTCAAATCTGATTCTCTCTTTCCAATGAAGTCTTTTAAAAAGAAACCAAACTCTGCATAATTCATATTCAAAGAGTGTGTTAGTTTAATGAAGCATGTTAAAACTTGCTGTGTTATACGTTTGAATATAATGAACTATCTGTTCTGCAGCAACTGCTTGTTGTATTCATTGAAACAACTTCAAATTTGCCCTTTACCTGCTCCCTCAAYACTATTCTAAAAGTGTCAAACACACATACTGAAGTGAAATTCAAAATAAGAATAACAACAATAAATAAATAAAATATAAGATGCTTTTAAAACAGATTGAAGAGCTCCTGCTGTTTCACCCAAGGAAGAATGAATGGATACTCCTTACAATAGATTCGAGAAACAAGCTTTTCTCTTGAGCACAGGTCCTTAATGCCSAAGTCTAGGACATAGACCATTGTATTATAGTGAATTTTTTTCAAGTTGTTGAGGCCTTCAGAGGAATTTTGCTTGCAATGTTGACCTAATTTATGTATTTCATAGTCATGTGGCCCCTTGTTCAGAGAGTAAAGCCAACTTTACCAGGGTAGTAGACAAGGTGGCTTCCCTGATCAGTGAAAGGACAAATTATAAAAGGAAAATGTTTGAGCCCAGTACAGTCTCTTAAACATWAAGTAGCAGTGCATTGTAAACTGGAAGGGGAAAACATTCCAGGAGGGYAAAAGTAGTGAGGTCATCTTTATTTAATGCAGTTTTTCTAAGTGAAGCAAAAGTCCGGTGTTTTCCAGCCCACAAGTTGTCATCACCCTGAGGGRTTTTCAGGTGCTCTCTCAAAATTCAGCACATTCTCCAGCCCTGTCTGTCCCATATTTATGTGTTTTGCATTTGTTTCAGTGTGACAAAACCAAATCGATCAGTTTTTATGGTACACAGCTGC
Organism: Malurus melanocephalus; assembly: GCF_030028575.1. Taxonomy (NCBI): domain Eukaryota; kingdom Metazoa; phylum Chordata; class Aves; order Passeriformes; family Maluridae; genus Malurus; species Malurus melanocephalus. Next base: position 32,733 of record NW_026624370.1, read on the forward strand.
AAGATGGAAGACATTGTTTCAAATTTCCAATCCAGCCACATGAAAGGATGCAGCAAACTCAGGCCTCCCATTTTTAGACAGAGCTTCCATCCTGGTGTGCCATAACACAGACCCCACCCCATCCTCAGGTGGGCTCTGTACTATGAGAAAGGAAGGACTGAATGACACAAGTTATTAACTTGGTTAACTGCAGGAGAAGGTGCTGGCTCTGAACCCCAAAGTAGCTGTGATACTTCACACAGTTGGGGAACAGCACAGCCAGGCAGGAGAGTTTTGTCTGTGCATTGTAAAGGGAATCCTGAATTTTGAAATGCCCTGTAATCAGGGACCTCACAAAATTAAGCTGTAAGATTAGGCTGTAATACTTGAATTGTGGAACCAGAGGTGAATCACATAAAATTTATTATCATCCACAGAGACACCTTGGACGCTTCAGACTTTTATAAAAATTAAATGTTTGCTGTGTAGAATAATCTAGCAAGACCTAACTTACCTATTATGTTTACAAGAATTATTTCCACTGAAGAGTAATCAAGTATGGTCTCATAATGTTCCTCTTACTCAGCTTCAATTGAGCAAATTTGTTGTGTCCAAGTCGTGTATTTTTATCTGTACTTGATGTTATTAGCTCTGCCGTGACTTCTACCTTTTTTATGTTTGAAAGCTACTTTTTTCAGACTACTAGTGAGAAGCCATGGGTCAGACACATTTATATACAAAACCACCACGTGTGGGATGGATAATGGCAATGAAATTACCATGAAAATCATTTAGCCTGAAAGAGTGAAATTACATCTATTGTGCTCCCAAGGAAACAATACATGGAGTGCTAAGGGAAGTGTTATAATCAGATACTTTGATTAAGCTTATCAAGAGAAGCACGAAAAGYTGCTATTATGAGTGCCCATTGCTGCAGCCACTGGCAATTTTCATATATAAGTTTTCAAACAAACAAAATAAACAGCAGCCCMCTCAATTCCTCCTGAAAATTAAGAGAACAAGTAGCATCAGTTTAGGTCAAAGATAATCTTTGTTTCCAATACTTGTAGTGAGTTACGTATCAAAATTTTGGCTGTTGGTTTTTTCTTAGGATAAGCATGCAAAGTCTCAGTGGCTTCACTGAGGTTCTTCAATCTTTAAAGCAGATTTGGAATGACTGAAATAAAATTAGTGCATTCAGGTTTTTCTTTCTTTTTTTTTTTTTTTTTTTTTTTTTTTTTTTTTTTTTTTTTTAATGTGAAATACCTTCTCATGCCCAAACTGCCCCAAAATGACTGTGTTATTTTAAAAACAAATGTTCCTCTTTCTTGAGAACCATTTGCTCCCCCAAAACATGAAGCTGTGTTATCTCTTGGGTCAACTTAAATCTCATTCTGGATGAAAGCTCAGGAATAAGTCAAGACAGACTTTCATGTCCTCATTCTTTCAACACTGTTCCAGAGAACAAATGCAGTTTAATGGTCCCAGTGAAAGTGGCAGCACTCATTTCTGGAGCAGAGCAGGGTCTCTTTGAGCACTGTAGGACATGGGAAACCTCTGCTTTGTAAAATCAAAGAAAAATCAWTTTTACATTGAAATTGAAAAGCTGGAGTCGAGCAGTCAGGATCAAACAGGGAGCTGGTTGACAAATTCTGTTGTTTTAAGACTTATTGGAGTGTTATCTTACAAATGGATTGTGCTTCCCTTCCAAATTCTACTTTGGTGTCTGGCTACAAGTAAATATCTACATGATTTTTCTAATAATCCAGCCTTAGAATTCCCCTAGTTTGAAAAAGTCAAGTTCACTAGGTAAAGTGGCTTGAAGTTAAAATGAGAAATTGCAAACTTTCTAATAACTTCTAATATTTTATTTTATGCTATCTTTGTATAAATCAGAAAAAATAATAATTTTACTTCTTTTGTGTTATATAGAATAAAACCACTTGCCAGTTTATTGCAGGTCTGATGCTGAAATTAGGATTCTAAAATTATTTTCATTTATTTCTTCTACATATAATACTCTGCTGAGCTCAGTAAAGCTGTTTTCTAGGCAATTCAAATAAAATGAAGTCTCCTCTTTTAGAGGAACAAATCTATCAGAGCAACAGGAAGGTATAATTACATTGAATAGGCTGATTGCAAAGAGACTGTCAGCCCACTGCTCTCTGCTTTGTGAGGCTTTTTACAGCTGGGACCCCACAACCAAATTTACATATTTCAAAGGCTGGGTAAGTACCAGGTGAAAATTCAGCAACCATAGACTGGTTATTCCTTTGCAGGTCCTTCCACTCCATGTCTGGAAAGTCACATTAGCAATATACCGATAAAAWTCTTACATACATTATGCTAAAAACAAGGCCTGCTTCACTCAAGTGTTTGATGTAATAATTTTGCTTAATATAGTACTAATCAAGGCTCCATCTTGATGTGATCCAAGAAAATAACTCTTCTAACCACCAGCTTCAGTGACATTAGATAATTATGCTTTCTCTCTTGCACAATGTGTATTTATAGTGTAGCAGGTAACTGCTCTGGGTGTATTCTTGGGAGCCAAAATAAAGCCCTTACTTTTTTACACAAATAATCTCATTTTCAAAAGCATTCAGATRTAAAAATGATGTTAATAAGTTGAAGTAATATCCAGTAGCAATACCACGGTAATTTACGAAGTAGGAGTTTAAAATGCCTACATCCACAATTTTATGATTTTCAAAAGGTCCATTTTGACCTCAAAGTGTTACCCTTGACTAAAATAACAGCCTAGGCTGGAGTTTTGCTGAGTCTTCAGAAACTGAGGAAAATTTTAATCTGACCTGAGACAGCCTTCTCAAGTCAGGCATCTGGTTTGTCTGTCTGTTCCCTAMAAACAGATAATAATCTCCTGCAAGTGCAGTTCATCATCCAGGCTGGAAACCAAAGTGTCCCTAGGCTCTGCAGTTGTTGATTTCAGCTGCCAGGAGATCAAAAGGACTGAAAGGTTTGCTGCTCTAGAGGGTTTTTTTTTCCTTTTGAGGCTTCTTTAAAGAATAAACTGTTACAAAGTTTCCTGGCAGAAAAATAAAAAATTAATGAAATAATTTTTTCCTACTTTATTGCAGTGCTGTAACTTTCAGGAGCTAACTATGGTTATATATGCTACTAAGCCCTCATTCATATCAACAATATAGTATTTAATATTGCAAAATATTTGAAAATATCATGCTATGGCAATGATTGTGTTTTTCTTTGTGACAAWGGAACTATTCTTTGCTTAAAAGCTTTAATTTCTTCTGCAGGAGAGAATTTCTCCAGGGAAAATAGCACACGTTAGTTCGAGGGAAGGAAAAATTTGTACTCATAAATTTTAATGTGTAATTTATTTGCTTGTTTCTGTGGATTAGTCTGAAGAAAAATGTGCAGGGCAAAAGCCAGCATGGCTTGATTAATGGTCCAAAAGGCCTTTTGGGGATTAGGGATCTGGAAGAATTGTTTAAAAATATCTAGACTTTTAAGAAGGCCCTTCTAAACGTTTTAACTTACACCAATACCTATGCAAATTGCATAATAATAACTCTGACCATATGGTGAGCATAACTGTATTCCAAAGGCCTTSCTCCAATTTCACTTGCTCTGCTTTAACTCTTTTGAATACATGGCAGTATATTCTTGTCATGCACAGCAGGAGATGAAATACAAATTGGTCACTGGAGATAAGAGAAATAAAAACATGTGCTACTAACTCCTAGTTCAYATCAACARTACTGTACTAAAACAAARTTATGAGATATTTGAAACTCACACRGTTATGGTAATGGCAGCCCTGTGGATTATAAATGGCTACRTTCCCCAGAARTCATTGGATGGAAGGAAAGTGMGATCTACCCCTAAATTATAATCAAAGTTGCTTTTTATTTAAAGAATTAGCAGCATTGGTTGCTCTAATAGAGATTAAAGTTTATTTTCCAGGTTTAAGCACAAATCGGTAAATTGAGAATAGGCAGTAAGGCTCTATTGGGAAAATAACCCCACACAGCTGGTCCACCAACCTGGACATGCCACCTCGCACTAGCATGGAGTCTGGTGATTCAAAAACTTCCTGATTACAAACAACATATTTTTTTTCCAGTTATACTAAAAAAATGTTCTCTCAAAGGCATTACAGGAAAATAATTAATTTAAAGAAACATTTACTGACTGACTTCGTCTCATTCCGTTCCTGTAATAGATTCTAAATCTAACTGTAGGAAACATGTTTCTTTGATTAGGAAATTAAAAAAAATTGACGAACAAATAAAAAGAAAGAAAAAACAAATCTGAAAGAAGCAAAGAGTCTAGGCAAGAACTTTTCCCATTTTCACATAAACTTCAACCCCAGTTTATCTAAATAAGTCTCCAGCARGAACATTAATGAGGAAATTCAGACCCAGTGGCTGGGAAAACAACTCAGAATAAATGTACAAATATAGCATGAGTTTCCAAACTAGAATGATGCATAGACGTCTGAATTGTTTCTGGCACAGAAACTCATGAATTATATTTCCTCATGAACAAGTCCATGAAGTAATTTGGAATTCTCCCAACAGAGCTACCAGGTACCATATATGTATTGGAAAAAAACTTACATGAATATCTGACTATGCCACAATCCTAATCCTCAGAACCAAATATAACAAACGATATGTGATAAGAAAGCAGATGGAACAKAAGGAAAAAGCAACTCTGGAAAATAAAAGACAAATCTGACCACAGAGGATTACAAGTGGTGCTATTTGATGCAGCATTTTCAAACTGAACTAAAGATTTTGCATGCAGAAAGGCTTGATTCATCCCAGACCATCAACATTGACAGTTTGAAGCCATTTCTCTAGGACAGCTTCATAAATTCAGGAARAAAAGTCATTTCCACAGAGGTAATCCTTCAGCATGGGTAGATATAGAGCTCTATTACCCAAAAGAAACCAGCCAAAATACACCTTTCAAAAATTTTTTTAAACTCCAACAAACTCACAACTCTTCACTGTGAAGCAAAATCAATGAAAATCACATCAATAAAAGCAGTACAGAAAAATCCAAGAGGATTTACATGAATAGTAAGAAAATTTATAGAAACGTTGAAAGACATGGTAGTAAATCACAAGGCCCACATACATCTATAGTATTAAGTTATAAGGGCTAAATAAATTATGAAACTCAACCTAGGAAAAGTTCAACAACAGATTTAATAAGACAAATATGCCACAGAAGCATCTTACAAAGAATGAAAAAAAGCTTAGCAAGACACCAGTCTTCAAGCACATTTTCAGCCATAAAAGACTATGTCAGAGATACATCAAACAGTAACAAATACTTTAAGAACACATTTGATAGCCTCCCTCTTGGAATACTATATAAGCAAGAAGAATATGATAAGATGGTTTTATACCAGAGCATGTCTTGTAGAGATGAAGTGTACTCGATGTCGACAACAGTAGCACTGATGTCAGAGAGGTTCTCTGTGTRGCACAGGAAAGATAAATTTTTATGCTGAAGCCAGACAAAAGGAGGACAGAATGATCCAAAAACAGAACATTACTTGTGTTTTACTAATGTCAGTCAACTGAGAGGCAAGCACCGTGAGAAAAGGTGGGTCACCAAAACAATGCAGAGCACCAAATATTTTCTAATTTTGGCAYTGTACTTAAGGACAATGGGTATTAAGACAATTGCCTTCATGTAGATATGACATAATCAGATGGAAACTCTATTATAAACTGGAATTGCACCATTCATTGAATAAAAAGAAATGTGATCACTGCAAATCTAGTAGCTTAAGACCAACCTAATCTTTTTTTAAATATAATTTCTAAATTTGCATCTGGGTGTCTCCATAATATTGAAAGCAAGTGTTATGGAAAAATAGTAAATATTGAGCAGAGATTAATTTATTAAAAATTCATAGGTTTATCCTAAAAATCTGTAATTCCAGCATGTGCTGGAATGAAGTTTTACAGTTAACCTTTCATGCCTTGAGGAAAGAAAGAAGCTGTTACTTCTCACAAGATCCCTCATTACAGCTCTGAAGTTATTGCTGATTGTCACGAATGCAGTTTTCCTTTCACTTTTATAACYCAGAAATATTGACCTTGGGTGTTTTGAACCTGCATTTATGAAGCTGATGATGCTGACAGAATGAATCACACAGGCTTGCATTTCCATTTAATTCATATGTCTTTTGAATTGGACCTTTTTTACACATCATATCCCGAATTTAGACCTTGGGAAATTGAATTGCTGGTTGAATTATAGCTCTGAGTGGCACTTTGGAATGTTCTTAGGCTTTTTTTTCTATTTGTGATACGCAGCACTAATCCTTGAAAGTCATTAGGGTTAGCCTATCTTTCTGGAGAACTATTTTTGGACACAACAGACACCCCTCCATCCCCTCTCCCTACGTGCAGCCAAGAGGAGCTGTTTTTGCTGGTGAAGGGATAGAGGTTGAGCAGAGAAGAGCCTGAGCCTGCAAAGACACTCAGCTCATGGATGGGAGGCTCAGAGCAGTTCACTGCAGAGTGGCACAGCTGGAGCCACTGTCCCCTAAAGCCATCATGGGACAATGACCTGTTTGCTTTGCCTTTGAGCCCTGGAAAGCTGGAGCCCCTGCTGCTCTGACAGGACACTGTGGGTGCAAGTCAGGAGCTGGGGTGCTGGGAATCCCTTCTTCCACCAGATGCCAATGCYCCCACCTTCTCCTGGCAGGCAGCTCTTTGTGGCTGTTCTTCAGTTTGCCCCTGATCTCTGGCTTTGATGTTATCCTGATTCTTCCTTCCCTCTCTTTTCAGCAGGAATTGACAGGTCTGAGTCCTGGCTCCTCAGGAGCAAGAAAATTACATTGAAATGGTGCCTGCAGTGCTGAGGGACCCTGAGCTGGAGCTGTGGGTTGAAATTGTGTTTGTGGATGCCCTGCAGACAAGGCTGGGTCAGAACAGACCAGCCATGTACATGGCCTGCTGGAACACACCCTCCAAAAATGATTCCCAGCCTGCAGGAAGCTTTGTGTCCAGCCTGGTCAGTGCACCAATRTAAGAATTTCAGAAAGTCACCTTCACCCACAGTGCTGCGTGATGAGATCCAACTTCTCCCTTTGCCCAGAGGGGCTGTGGATGCCCCATCCCTGGAAGGGCTCAAGGCCAGGTTGGATGGAGCCCTGAGCAACCTTCTCTAGTGGCTGCCACCCCTGTCCTGGTGATCTTCAAGGTCCCTTCCAATCCAAGCATTTCTACAATTTCCATGGTTCCGTGAAACCATTGTACCCCACTTCTCACAGAACAAAGCAGAAGAGCACAATCCTGKTTTTTTAACCATGTTAAGAGAAAAAAGAGAAAGTCTGAGGTGGTGCCACAGCCCCTCCTGGACCCACCCCATCATCAAACCTGCGTAGCCCTGCGCTCAGAGATGGGGTGAAATCACTTCAGTGTGCTGTCCAAAAAACCAGTGCTCTTGTTTCCACTTTCTTCGGGGCTTTGTGTCTCTGCGTTACTGCTATCAGCCCAAAGTGCATCAGTTCGTGCTTTGATAAAAAAAATAAAAAAAAAGCAATCTAGCATTTCATTTCTTAGTACTGGAAGAATTATGGAATAACTATAAATATATATACTCTGCTCCAAGGCCAAGTCCCTTCTGAATGTGAGTAGCCTTGAAAAACGTGGAAGTTCTCAGTGCTTTTAGACCAYAAATCTGCCAAGATGCATTCTTTTTCTCACTTTCTGCTATATGAGTTGAATGTGAAAGGATTAGTTTTTCAATTTGCCTTTTTCCAATCTGGAAAGCATTTCTGGATATGCATTTATTTATTCATTTATTTGAGTTAATAAAAATTCATTTTTTCTTTCTTGATATTACTGTTTATTTTATGATCAAAGTTACCATAAAGGGCATTTTAAATTTTTTTTCTTTCTTCCTGATAGTTTTTAAATTTTTTTTTCTCTGTAAAATACTACTTTTTAGTTGAGTGAATTCTGTAATTTCTATTGTCTTTTCCTTTAAACATTTTTTTTTAAGTGAAGAGATGGAGAAGGAATTTGAAGGACGAAATTTCAATTTAGCCAGAAAAAAACCCCTTCAAAGTTGCTGAGCTACTTTGACTATCTACCATATTTCTGTTGTAATCTGTTCATAGTTTCCCATTCAGTTTGTCTGAAGACTGAGACCTTGRCAGGTATGGTCTGGCTCAGGAATGGTTCTTAGAGATAAGCAAGTCAATCTTTTCCCTTAGCTGCAACCTGTTAATTCTGTTTGTTCACGTATAAATTCAGATATTACAGATTAGAAGATGAAGGAAGGAGAGAACTTGATTCAGATAACMCTTCTGAGGGTTGATTTAACTTACAATTCCAGGAAAAAAAAAGTACTTAAAAAAAACCAAACAAAAACGTTAGAGTAGCTATTCCAGATCTGCATGAGGCAATTAAAATAAGGGGTTTGGGTTTTTTTAAAAGAAAGAGACCAGTAAATCAATAGTAGAATATATCATCCAGAATTTTGCTACAAGCTCAAAAGCTGAAGGGTCAGAGAYAATAGAAAACAACTCGTGTTGCTTTGCAGTATTGTCATGCAGCTTTGGGCCATTTCTAATGTATATCAAGTGGAACTTCCTTTTTTAGCAAAAAAACTGCAAAAGGATTTTTGYCATACAACTCACATTCTAGGTTTTCTGAAAGCAAAATCCTTCTTTATTCTTAAATAAATAAATAAATCTAAATTAAGTCCAAACAAAARAACATGTGCATGTATAATAGGTTATTTGTACAATATTTTTATATATAAACTTCAATGCATAGGACAAGGGAATCTTGAAGACATTCTGAGCCACTTAGCCTGGAAAATCAGTAAGATCCTTGGCAAAGACGCAAATCATGCTGGTGGGCTCTCCTGGGTTGGTGTAGGGTTTCCTTATTCAGCTCTCTGAAGGAACTCGAACCTATGAGCAGATAATACAGTTCAGGGTAGTTCTCACATCCAAACAAGTAAAAACTTCTCAGGAAAAAAATCAGCATAACAATTATTTTCTTCCTAAATTACTAGATATGTTTCATGAATATCCTTATATAAATCTTATATTTTGATGGGGAGACTGACCCATTCCGTGCGTATTATGATTTTGAAAATAATAGATGAGACTAAGCAATAACGAAAAATATAGGGGAAGTAAATATTTTCAGATGCTCCAGCTCTGGAACCAGCATGGAGCATCTGACATGATAAATTGGTTAAATGGGTGCGAAAAAACAACGAAACGAGTTGAAGTTAGCAACAGGCAGCTGCAGTGTGAAAACTTGCCCAGTTTCTGAGGAAGGATCAAAGAGAGTAGAAACTTTGTTCATATTCTGTGTGTTTGTGTTTCCCTCAAAGAGGGTTATGGASAGTGTTAAGAGAAAGAAATATATTCACACATCTGATATTGTCCACAATTGTGTTGACAGTGTGGACAGCTGGCAGAAGTCAAGAGCCTTAGGAGCTTTTTCTTTCTGCTGTGTGTCCCAGAACTCTGATTTTCTGCTTTTTCATCAATATGGCAAAATCTGTGACCCTCTTACAGACGTTCTTCAAAAAAATCTTGGTTATGTATCTCAAAGCATAGCACCCAAATGAAGTTTACCCACTCTAACTGCAAGAAAGCTCTTTGGTTTACATCAGGATAATTCAGTGCCAAACTCAGCCAATCTTTTGGGTATTTATTTTGCTTATTTTTCCCACTTTTTGGCAAGGTACATCATAGTCTGTTTAGCTGAGGCAGTCCTGGTAACAGATGTTGCTTCATCTGTTTTCTGTTGAAGGTTGGTGGTATTCAGGGATTTAAACAAGGATAGATTTACTAYGAAGCCTTGGTGGATGTGTAAAAGCAAAACGAGGACTAGATACCCTGCTTCTCCAGTACTGATTGCCAGCAATGCTCTGAAAAATAACAAAAATCTACTGCAGTTGTCCTTTTCTAAAGTAAAGATCTGAGTTATATCATCGCTTATCTCATCAAACAAAGATTTTGTGAGTTCCAGGACACACAGCCCCGAAAATATATAGCCCAAGGGAAATGTAGCCACGCAAGATGTCCACAATCTTCACGCTTACAAAATAGAGGCAAAAATTTTAATTAAATTAATTTTTTAAATAATTAAAAAAAAATAAATCAGGGGTTTGATTCGGCCAATTTTCCAAGGTAATCAGAATGTCCAGGAACTTCCCAGGAGGATTCAGGCTCTTTCTCCCTTCCTTACACAGGGAATAAGTAGCAGTACAGCTGTGGTTTGATGCCTGGGCAACAAAGCAATTGGTATTAATGCCATTGCTGTCCATTGCGATTGGAATTAATCTACTTCTTTATCTTTTGCAGAGTGGAAGTTTCCTTCCTTCCCTATGTGCATTCAGAATGGGAAAATTAAAACATCCTCTCTCCTGAAACACAAGGTGAGGTCCCAGAATGTCAGTGCTGCGTTCTGTGTCCGGTCAGAGTCCAGTCCTCTTGCCATTGCAGGCCTGCKCACATTTCTATTAACATTATCACTGGAGAAGATTTTGGGTGGCTAGGAGATCTCTGACTTTTCTCTTAATAAGTTTTGATCCAATAGAGGGCCAGATATGCTTAAGACAGGATTTAATAATTTATTTKTTTAAATTTTCTGTTGTCTGAAATGAAATTCTGCTTCATCTGTTTGCATGTCTGGTCCTTGCTGTGTCCCATATTTGGGGTAATACTCCCATATTGACAAAAATTCCTTTGTTACCCAAAATACTTTGATATTGGTATAGGCATTTTCGCATTTAAAAATAGAAGGGTAAACTACTCTGAAAGGATTGGGAATGGAAATCGAGCACAGTTAAAACCAGAACCAGAGATAACAAATGAATAGACCTGATGCTCTCTTTGTAAGTTTCTGCAACTAAAGTCACTTCATTAACTCTTTTTTTTCCCTCATGTTAAGCTTTCTGTTTACAAAAATTGAGAGCTAAGATTTTATATTGTGAAAAAAAAAAAAAAAAAGTAGGTTAAACCTTTGTAATCAGATCTTCAATGTAGTTTTAATATTGGTCAGAATTCTACCTAGAATGTATGAAGTATTTTTGTAAATTAGAAGTTAGAGTCCACCTCACTTAATAACCGCCATTTAAAAAAAAGGCAGGCAGGGCATTAGGAGCCTTCCATCTCAGTGGTGAGAAAAGGGCACCTCATGAAGAGAAATAGACACCCCAGAATGTTGGGATGAGCTGCTTTTTTCCCTACTGACCATTTCTATAAATTCATCGGGAAAGGTGACTCAGAAGGTTTCACTCAGGTGAAGTGAATCCCATCTAAGATTAATAAACTCAGAGAAATACTAGAAAAAYCCAGACCAGGCCTTCTGCAATGTAGGGCATTTGTGTGCCTTCCCCACAAGTAAAATTATGTTTTGGATAATAAATGTGCCTATAAATATCAGGTAGCTATGGGAATTTTTAAAGATTCTGTGTTGTTGGACTCTGCATACTCAAGTTCTAGAATCTATAACCATTCTTTGAAGAAGTACGTGTAGATAACTCTTCCTTTTTCTTCTTCCTCAGTAAAACTTTTTTGCCTTCTCAAAACATAGGAAYTTTCCCTATTTTTACACCTTTGCACTACAGAACGCACAGCTCTAAAASAGAGAAAGAAATTCAAGCATGTTTTCATCTCAACAGTTTGGCACCCATCTTTTAGGGAAATGTRCTCCCTACAAAGCTGTGAGCTGCCCSGAGGATTGGTGCTAACTGCTCCAGSTGAAGCTKCTCCAAGAYACAGAAAGTAGGTAATTAGGGTTAATTAAGATTAATTATATATTTCTGTTTTCTCAAATTATATACCTGGGGAAAATTCAAACTTTGGTGCTCCAGGTGGCTTCATCAAACTTACAAAGAGAGGAATAAAAAGAGCAGTTGTAATAAGATTAAATTGAGCACTTACATTCACTTGTTTTTGCTACAGTTTATCAATTTTGTATTGTCTTGCTCTTTTTGTTAACAAGAAACCTTCCCCCCCCTAATTTGTCTGTTTTCCCACCCAGATTGCCTTTTCCCATGATAGACAGCTACTTCTGCACCCAAACCTTGTCCTTGATATCTTGAATATACTCRGATAAAAGTGTTTTGAGGTGAAGTAATTTGAGCTACGAATTGTACAGAAACAGTTCYGTAACCACAGGGGTGATGTGCGTGATCTTGCCCTGCCTGTCAGGAGTGTATAAGTATTAAAAGATACTGGTTGATAGCAATAGATACATAAAATATTCTACATGAAATTATATAGATAAAATACATTTATATGAGCACCTAATTTTTTATGTTATGTTAACATTCTGAAGYCCTAACAACTTTGCATCCCATTAAATGAATCTTTAATCCTAATCCTGTTACTAGAAGTCTGGGAAAATATCATCAGATGATAAGGAAATTCCTCAACCATKACTTGTTCATATATTTAACACTGTCCTGACTTTGTCCAGTGTGAATTAGAAGTCCATGTGCCAAGTGATTTTATCTCTTTCCTGACCAGGAAACTTCTTTATTTTCACAGAGGAAAGCAAAGATAAATACCATTTTCCCTCCCTTTCRTTTGTGGGCCTGATCCTTATCAAAGAATCAGAGAAAATATTAAAAGAAGACTATTGTGCCAGCATTTGCTGTGTATTGTTGGCAGGTAAATGCAGAGAACGTGAATAACCTGTAAACTCAGGGGAAAACCACTGACACTGTTCTCTCAAGACATATTCTCAAGAGGATTGCTACTGTCCAAGAAGGATTCCAGTCTTTCCATTCACTTTTTCTGTTTCCTAAATGTTGCTCATKCCAGGGACTGTAGTGAGACCTCTCAGCCCCCAAAGGCAGGCTCTGTGTTCAATGGTTTCTTTTTGCAATCACTCTGATTTCTGGCATGAAGATGCAATATTGATAATATAGCTCAAGATTCTCAGTTACAAAACTCAATCTGCACATCTGAGCCAAGAATCATCACATCAAYAGCAGGGATGAACCAGCAATTTCTGATATCCAATATTTAACAGTTCTGCAGAGTATGAATTTAGTCTTCACTGATGGTTTAAAAGAAGAAAAAAATATATATCAAATGTAAAACCCACGTAGTTTTGGAATAAAGTATTAGTTTTTACAGACTGAATTGCCATATCRAATTCATAAGCAACTTCAAAGTYCTCAAAGTAAATCCTCTTCAGGCAGCAATGAAAATGGACAGCAGCAGCAAAAAGAGAAAGCCTTCCCTGTAAAAAAGCCTGAGAAAATTAAGGTCCTTGATGTTACCTGAAATATAATGAATAAGTACCTTCTAAAATAAGCATCGAGTATAATCTTGTCAATGATGCAAATAATTTGTGCAAATGGTGTATGATTAATGGAAAATTTATGTTCCATTTTCTTGAATGAGTCCAGCAGGAGCTATCCTCAGTGGATATTCACTTGGTTCTKCCACTCTCTTACCAACAAACTATTCCACAGAATCGTGAATGTCAGTGAGCTAGTGACAACAAAGACTTTGCACAAGGAAGACCTGTGATAGTTTAGATAGTTRCATCCATGCTTTGAACAGATGTTAGTGGTGATCCTTGTTTCAGCTTACAGATGGGTCTTTGGAGAGATCTGATCTGAAATGTCTGCACACATTATTATCTGTGCTAGGACTGGAGTCTGCAAGGAACACTGCTGGTTTGTGGTTATCAGATTATCAGATCAGGTGTATGAATTGAGAAATWTTGTTTCACTCTTGCCCCCTTTAAGGAATTCCTTATCCTAGACACAAATCCACTGTTTTCTCCAGAAGATGTTGTTTCCATGCCTGCCATTCCTGTCTGCAGGATCTCCCATGAGGCACAGCTTGGCCCTGCTCATGTTGTAGTGTTGCAAAAATAGAAAACCCATCACACCCAGAAAGGAGCAGCATAAATGTGGCCAAAGATCAAAAGCTGGGGGGTTCCTTTGTCACCACAGATCATTAAAATGAGCTCTTGTACCCCACAAGGAGGATGCTGGGCTTCACCTGTTTTTCCAAACCCTGGGGCTGGGGATGAGYTCCCAGCCTTTCCCAGACTGTGCACAGTGACCATAGTGTGACTGCTCCCCTGAGCTCTCCACACTCCACCTAAGCCACACTTCACTGCAATTTAAGCCAATTCCCAATCACAGCACAACTGATGTGTTTGAATAGGAATCACTGCATTTGGCCAGARCCAGCATGGAAATCAGTTCATTTACATTTTCCAGGCTGCGCAAAAGTCAGTACACAAGAACATTATTTGTGTAGAGACTCTTTAGTTAAATGGATGTGTGAGTCAGCATGTCCTTTAACATGGCATTCAAGAAGTTATTTCTTAGACTGTCTTCCAGCTGTTGTACAATATTCTGATTTAATTTATAATATGTGCAGTCACACAAATTCTGTTGACGTCAGTTGTAGTTCATTCCTTATAATTAGTGCATAATGCTCTTCTCATGTTTTACACAGGGAAGTGGAGGAATCATTATTTTYTCTAAAATAATTAAGTCGTAGTCAAAATATCATGGAGATAAGAAAATTAAACAAACTCTCTTATGAGCTTGAATGAAATTTAAAGTGAAAAAAATAGACTACAGTCTACATCTGGGGGTTTATTTCCAGAAGTAATTAACCTTATAAAAAAAAAAAAATGGCAGTTCAACTGGTGCTTTGACAAGTGTGTACATCTGTCACATTAAGAGCAATCCCTAAGCACTTAAATAAATGAATAATTAAGGATATCATAACTCTTATGMCACTCACATAATTATGTCACTTTAGTAATGTATTACTGCATGAAACAGAAGACTTGGAATGGATACCTCTGGTGCAGAAATAAGAGAGTGCTGATATCTAGTTTAAAGCTTCCTTTGACCCCCATCAGCCCTTCTCCCATGCCTCAGATCCATGAAATTCACATTGGAATCAGCAGAAAAACTTTCAGTTATACTAAAAAGCCTTAGAGGAATGCAGATCTCCTCATATAGGAAAGACAGGATATAGCCTATTATTCTTTTTCATGTCTGCTCATAGAATGARTTTGTTTGGAAGGGGCCTTAAGGATCACCTGGTTCTATCCCCCTGTCAGAGATGGGTGTAATAATTGTAATGTCTCAATTAAAAACAAAACAAAAATTACTGTTCTTAATTACTAAAAAAAAAAAAAAAAAAAAAAAAAAAAAAGAAATTAAGCCTGGGGAAAAAAAGAAAAAAAAGACAGCATGAGGGCAGTCAGTCACTTTTCAACAAGTGTATCAGAAACAGCGTCAATGCGTCCCTCATTGTGCAAAAGCTTCCATTGGTCATTAATTTAAAATCTTTTGCRAAGCCTCTTTGATACACATTAGGAAAAAATTTATCTACTACTGCCAAGACTAAACCACAGATGCTTCTTTTTATTCAAGCCTATTGGATACATGAAGATATCTATTTTGCAGAAGAGGATCTGAAAAAGTTTCCTCCAAAACATTTTTCTTCTTCCTAAAATTAAAAAAAAAAAAAAGCCCACTACTTTTAATTGTTTCAAAAAACTAAATTTTTATCTTCTGGCATGTCCACAGGGATGGTTCCATCTTGCAGATGACAATTCTGAGAGCTGCCAAACTCTGTAAGGACAAAAACCCCAATGACCAGGAGCATTATTTGTTTGTCTGACTTTGAAGAAGGCAATGATCCGTGAACAGACAGAAACAAAAGACTCCTTTGCAAGGTACAGCTTGGGTTTGTGAGGCTTTTCTGTGCCCTCAGTTTCAGGCCCAGTTAGTCCAGCATATGCAGCTGAGAAATTGCAGCTTATTTTCCAGCTTCTAAATAGGGAAAGACTTGGGAGCTGATCCAAATTGCAGAGGAGTCAATGGGCATCTTTCCACAGACTCCAATGGACTTCGCCTGGGATCTTTGTTCCAAGSACTGCTAGTAAGCAAAGCTGGGAGAAAGCATTATGAGGAGTTTCTCYACTGAGCATCTTTAGGAAAAAACCCATCTGTGAGATGTGGCTTTGCACGTGTGAGCTTGTGGGTGTGTGTACAAATCATACACAAACAGGAAAAAACGTTTTCATGAGCAAACTGCTCTCCTTAAATGACTCCCTCCTGGCCTGCTATTTTTGACTGAAAGGACTATAAACAGAGCAGGGCTGATATTTGTATCATTCAGACAAGGATTTTTCTTGGGTCAGTGTAAGAGCAAACACAATTAAGTCACCTCCTGAGGGAGGCACTGCATATGTACAAGCAACCAAAGCTTTCCATGACCTCTTGTTTTTGTGCCAACTCTTCACATTGACATCACCCACACTGGCCTTGCATTCTCTCCTGGTCACCAAATGGTCAGTGGCTCCTTGCCATTGCTCTCTCCCCACAAAATCCCACCCACCCTTTGGAAATTCCTGCCTGTGTCCTTTTCTGTTTTTCCAGGACAATTCTAATTACTCAGAAGGAGGGGATGAAGAAGCCACTTTGAATTTGCCAATAATTCTCAATGGATTTCCATTGAATCTGCCCATCTTTCTCTCTTCTGGTCCCCAGCTATATCTGCAATGGAAGATGTTTGCAAATTCAGATTTCACCTTGTCCAGCCTATTTACTCATTTCACTGCCAGGGTCCCATAGACTCTTATTATTTTTTGCTCAATGTATTCATCTATTGAAAGAGACAGTTTGAGGACTTTGAATTAACTTAACAAACCATTTTATTATGCCGTAGACACAAAATAAACATTATCCACACAAGCGATGTGTGAAGAAAACAGGTCCCCAACCCTGCTGTTAAAAAAAACCCAGTGATAACCTCTTGTGTTTGTCTTGCTATAATGTTGCTGCAAATACAGAAGTTTTGAGTTGTAGCCTAAAAGGTGATGATGTCTCCTAAGTTTTGTATGCAGGAAATAATGCACTCCACTCYACCAAGGATCCTATCATTCATCCTGAAAACCTCAAAAATCATCAGCWTCACTGCTGGTTTTCATTCTGTAAWTTTGGTGTAGTACTAGAGGCTGCTCCCATAAGGTTAATAGTCCATTCATTTCTCCTTCCTAATCCTTTGTAGATTTGYAATTAAAGGTGATGTCTATGACCACAATGCAGGCCTCTCAATATGGTAAATCAGCCTTTGTCACACCAGAGTTAATCCAGTTAAGAGCACCATAACACTGTTGAGTAGGCAGTAATGCCTCTGCTCAACACTCAGGAGCAAAAGCTCATTTTTACACAGAATTCGGGGATTTGGAGTTGACTGTCTGGTCAATAGACAGGTTTGGACACACCTTAGAATCACATCACTGCTCCAAATTTCTGTAAAATAAGTTTGATGTGCAGAGAACCTCAGGGGAAAAAACCTTTCCTGACAAACTTTTCTGAGAAAAACCTGAGTCCAGCTAAAGTCAATGGGAGATCTAACACTGAATTTCCTGAGACCAACATTGACCCTCAAGGTCTGCAGATATCTTATAACCCTGCTGGATCTGSTCTTGTTACATCTGATACATTTCTGGGTAGGGAAAACCCAGAAACTAAAKCACTGGATCATCTCCAGTACCAATTCCCTTTTAGCTTCCAATCAAATATGAAAATGAACATTCTAGTCACCTTCTAGACAGCCTCTGAGCCATCTGTCTGAAAAACCGTTCCATGTAAGCTTGAAAGCTATCTTTTTTCGAAATTAACTTTGCTTATGGCCTGAAAAGCAAGTTTTACGGTTGAGGGCAACCACAATTTGATTTTCCACAGTGAAATCTCCTGGTTTGGGACAAGATTTTTTTTTACTTTGAAGCTGAAGGTAATGGTCAATACTCTAAACCTTAGGCATGTAGCAGGTCCCAAAATCAGAAGGCCAAGTCCAATGTGTTATTTCTGATGGCTCTAGAAGAGGATGCAAAGCATGTACGTTAAGCACCTGCCTCTCTTCATTGACTCTGAAATTCACTGTGCTCAAAAATAAAGGTGAAATCTACCTCCAGTCAGGCAACCCAATAAAGAAACAAGTCTTGGTGTCATAACATTGATATTAAATACAGATGGTGGTCAGTAAACCATAAACTGTTGGAAAAGTTCAGGACTGAGAACCAGCCAAGAGTCTGGATAGTTTATGGAGCTATTCAAATATGTTTTATCTCCTAAATTGGGTCAGACACTCTTGTGAGAACTGGTTTTTTTATGATTTTTTCAACATCCTTTCTGCTTCTGGATAAGCTGTAAATAGCCTGAGAAAAGGCTTTCTCATGGAATTTTGACTATTCCCATTCTAGTCCCAAGAGACCTCTGGCAGTGTGAAAACAAAGACGAAAAAGAATTTTAAGATTGCCCAAAAGCTTGAAGCTGAAAGAGAGGTGTGTTTAAGAAAGTGGAGGAGAGAGGAGTAAGATAAATGATGTTTAGAAGACAGAAGTGTTTTTGACTTGAGATGACTCCCCTGATATAAGAATATAGGATAGGTGGACAGGACCATAGGAATATGATTTCAGATTTGTCTGCCTCAGCAGCAGGAGCTGAGTTAAAAGTGTGACAGGACAGGCCCACGTTCMTCTCTCCTCAGGGCTGCTCCCACTGGATTGTCTTTTATGGCTTCCCTGAGGGCATCCCATTGCCCAGCACTCCTTACTGAGCAGATGGGCCGTGCAGCCCCTTCCCATGGGATGCAGAAGGATTGAAGTTCCTGCACATCTCCTTTCCAGCTGTGGATTCACTGCCCAACAACCAGCAGCTTTCCCCATAAGGTACARATAATCCCTCTTGCTCTGAGCTGGTCTATCCCTGTACAGCAGACAGTTCACACGGTGTGGATATCTTATCAACAAGGAATAYTGGGGAGAGATTTGTCTTCTTTCTACCAGCCTAGAAAACAATTCAAAACCACTGTGGGGAATGAGGGAAGTGTGGAGGGAAAGAAGAGAGATCAACCTCTCTGCCACTCAGTGCTAGTGGTAAAAGCATTTAATTTTTCACTGTATCCAGGTCCTGGCTTGTGTGAGCCAAAACAGAGGAGAGATCTGTRTTCCAGGATCAACACAGAGGCAGCTCTGGCAATCCAAGGCAGGTTCAATAAGATCAAGTGCTGGTGCTGCACCAGGACAGCCCCTGTTWTTGAYACARGCTGGGGGATGAACAGATCAAGAGCAGCCCTGCCCAGAGGGACTTGGGGGTGCTGTGCTGAGAGGCTGGACAGGAGCCAGCCATGGGCACTCCCAGCCCAGAGAGCCAAACGTSTCCTGGGCTGTGGCCAAAGCCCTGTGGGCAGCAGGGACAGAGGGGATTCTGTTCCTCAACTCCACCTTAGTGAGATCCCAACTGGAATATTGCATTCAACTCTGGGGTGCCCAGAAGATGAAAGAAATGGACCTCAGAGGAGGCCACCAAAATGATCAGAGGAATGGAGAAGCTCTCCTATGAGGAAAGGCTGAGAGAATTGGGATTGCTCAGCCTGGAGAAGGGAAGGCTTTGGGGTGACCTCATTGCATCCTTTCAGTGCCTGAGGGGAGCCTCCGAGGAAGACAGAAAGGGACATTATACGAGGTCATGGACAAGGGGGACAGGATCAGGGAGAATACATGAAAACTAAAAGAAAATTGGTTTAGATTAGATATTTGGAAAAAAAAATTGCTGTGAGGTTGAGGATGCCCCATTCCTGGAGGTGTTCWGGGCCAGGTTGGATGGARCTCYGAGCAACCTGTTCTAGAGGAATGTGTCCCCACCCATGGCAAAGATATTGGAGCTAGAGGACCCTTAAGGTTCCGTCCAACCAAAAAAATTCTGTGGTTCTATGTAATATATCCACATATAATAGCTTTTTTTATTACCAAAACAAAAATTATGAGAAGTCCTGTTATTAAAAAGAAAAAGCTTTTCACTTGTTTGTGTTGCAAAATTAGTTTCTATTCTGATGTCAGATGGTGTCCATGTAGAGTGTGGGGTGGGAAAGGATTCCCTATTTGCTATAAATATTAAAGAAGATTAAAGAGTTGATATACAGCCATAAGATGTACAACTTTCATCCTTGCACAGCCGACTCAAGAAGAGGCCAACAAGATTAAGAAACTGCATAAACCCTATGGCATTTGTAAAATACCACTCAGCAACRCAGTGGGGTGCAGGAACAGTCTCCTTAAAGACAAATTGTCCTTCCTTTAACAGCCCTGCAGCTGGCCAGCAGGGATTACTAACCTCATTAATATCTCATGCTTAGCTCTGGTTTATAAATAGAGCTGCAATTATGCATGTACATGGTCTATTCAACTAAGTGTTCTTATCGCTGTTTCCCTTCTGTCCTCTTCTCCAGTYCCTCCATTTATTTTATTTGTTTACTCTGTCTGAATTCAGCCACTTAGCTCCAGAGATCAGAAATATTTGTTTGTACAGTTAGCATGGTAAGATGGCCTTGCTCTGACGGGAGGTGTGACGATACAAAGGTAATACAAATGCAGCTAATTCGTAAAGTTGTTAATCAGATTGACAAAATCCTTTTGCAGCTATTTTACTAACAAAGGGAAAAGCACTCTGGTGAGTGGTGTATGGATTAGAGCAATAGAGACTCAGGCCAGAAGTTTTTACCTSCTTTTTTCTTCCCAACTTCTTTAGATGATACAAACTGCAATCTCAGTGTTCCTTGTGACTGTTTTTCAATTACTGATTCCTGAAAGCAGTTCTCTCTATGGTTGCCTCTCCTGCTCTTGTATGTTAAGGAAAACATCAATTATATAAATTCTCAGTGAATGTAATGATTTGTTGGTAGGTCTCCTAAAATCAAACTATCAGTGAGGAAAAAAACCCCCACAAAGTTATGGTTCTTCCTTCTTTAATATAAAAAAATTAAACTACACATTTTCAACCATCAACAAAATGTTTCATTTGAATATCAAGCCTCAGCCTCAACTATGATGCAATGAAGATGAGTGTCACATTAAATTCAGTAAACTGAAAATAGATCATCACTCTTCATTAGGGCTCTAAGGTTGACTCCTCTGCTCTTTTAGAAGTTTCCCACATTCYCCATCATGTTCCTGCCCTAGTCTGCAAGAAGCATAAAATATCAATATTGTCACTGAGACAAAGACTAACTTCAMAGGGTGGCTGTTGTCCCTTCTGTGMGTGGTTGTCTTTCGGTGAYTTCATTTCTGTGATTAGTGCAGTATCATTARTGGGATGCTATTGACATGGGAAGGAGATGCTTGGAAAGAGAGAGAGGTGGATGGAGATCTCTAAAGGAGAAAAGGAAATATGATGCATATTCATCCTCATTCAACCTCTTCTAGTATTTTGTGATTTTAACTGATTATTTCTCTTTCACTGTTTTGATCAGATTGTCTTAATATAAATAGAAAATAAAGTAYAAATAACTTTTTCTATAATGCAATAAGTGTATAAAAAGTAATGTTTTTCATTAACAACTTCTCTCTGAATTCAGTCTGCAATTATAAGTGGTTTGGGGTTATTTAAAACCATATTTTGTAGTAAATAAATAGCTCATGTGGGAAAAGTCACCCAATGCTGCATTAGCTACAGATGAACACAACTCTCCCTTTGCTGTTTTCACGCTGTTGTTGGGCTCTCCCTGACTCCAGGTTGCAGTTGAAACACAATGACTCTAGAAAAGTAGTTAAACCATAGAATCATRGAACAGTTTGGGTTGGAAATGACCTTAGAGATCACCTAGTTTCAATCCCCCTGCCCTGGGCAGGGACACCTYCCACCAGAGCAGGTARTTAAAAKCCTCATCCAACCCAGCCTTGAACATTTCCAGGGATGGCACATCCACAGCATCTCTGGACAACCTGATCCTGTGTCTCACCATCCTCACAGTAATGAATTTCTTCCTTATATCTAAATTGACCTCCTTCCTTCCATGGAAAGACCTGGTAGCTGTGAATTTACACAGTTCAGTAACGCTCAGCTGCACTGACTTCTTTTACAGTACCACAATGCAACTCTGAAATTTTTCAGACAATCTTGATATATTCCACACTGATATTTCAGAGCATCTGAAAATGTTTTCTACTCCACATAAATGTCAGAAAAGACATAGTATGCAACTAATGGCACAGCATCCAATGACCACTAGCAGTCAACAATCCAGTAAATCTCTTTTGTTATGTTGCTTTTTCTTTTGAGAKGGATTATTACAGCTTGAAGTTGTGCAAATAACTCTTGCAACAAAACCTTTGCATATTACTTCAAGGTATCTATTTAATTCCCCTTTTGSTGTCTTGCCTTCTTCCTATACCCCATCATTTGATTTCAGACAAGCTGTGAGAGAAAACTTTTAGGGCCAGATAGCATGTGTCTTCATATAAACCTTCACCAAGGGAACAAAACAAAACACTTTGGTTGTGTATGGAGAAATTGCTTGTCACATCCTTGAACTCCAGAAAGTGCTTTAAAATGATTTGTAGTAGCTCATAAAAATCATCAGWTCACTCAAAACTGCAGTCCGCCACTCAAACTGTGCTTTTTGATACTACTGGACCCATGGTGGAGACTGAAGCCTTGGCTTGCCATGTGGCAAATAAAAGCAGCCACAGTGCTGGATTTCACAGGGTGACCCCATTTCTCACTGGCACTGTGAACACACACTCCTGTTCCACTGCATCCTCCTCTTCTTCCGTCCCTGACTGCACTCTCACTCCAAGGCTCAGGTCTGGACCAGATAGAAAGTGCTTGCAGTCCTGCTTGTTGGCACTGGAGCTGGAGATGCTCCATTGTTCCTACAAATATAGCCCCATTTCCAATTTGTCATATTTGTGTTCTGCCATGGCAATGCAGGCACTTAAAAAAAAAAACCCAAATATTCCATCAGCTTCAAACAAATAAACAAACCCAGCCATCAGGCACATGTGTATATTCAGGGATAGTGTAGAGATGGAAACATTAAAGTGAGTGGATAACTAGAGTAACGTTGCCCAGACTGACTGGGGTAAGTCAAAAATGAATGATTTCTCCATAAGAATCACCTGAAAACAGAAATTTAAGGCCATGCTTTTGTAGACTTAACTACAGGTTAAAAAAAMCATTTTTACTCCCTCAAATTAATAYGGRCTTTATAGGAATTAGCATACCAACCTCTGTGGGAAATTTTCATACAATTTAATTACAATTAAAAAAATGTTAGGGAAGATTATGCACACTAATTAAGCTTATAAAAAATTTTATAATATATAATTCAAAATGCACTAAMTAAWWATGCTAAATTAATTAGATAATCATATCTCTACAGCAGTATTCTCTGGTAAGCTTTAAAATAAATTTAGAAAGCTTATCATTCTCCATTCATAAAGGATAGAAATATTCAGCATGGATTTTTTTTTTAATTATTAAAAAAATTGTGCTTTGCAATTTCCTTGACTTCATTGACTCTGCACAGGTTTGATGACAATGGTTTGATACTCAGAAATATCAGTAGAGATGAAATCAAAGCAGATCAAACCCAAAGAGAGTGCTTTGTGCAGTACCCGTGAAATGGGAAGATGACTGCTTCCTTCAAGTATTTAGGAATGTTGGTTTTACAGACTCCATATAAAAAAATCTTATTTTGCTCCTGTTTTGGGCTGTCATTTAATTTGGGTTCACCACTTCAGTCCACAAAAGGCGCTGAGCATATTCAAGCATTTATGGAACAAATTGATTCTTAACTGTAAAGCTCTTAACACCTAGACTGCAGATTCTTTATTTCATTGAATTATTCCTCAAAAATGTACTGTTTTGAAGTGTCTGTAACTTGCCCATTTCCAATGAAACAGGAGCACATAGAAACTCTTCAAAATTCACTTGATGTTATTTTGCAACACTCTAAGAAACAGTTCCAGCACTTTATGTGTCATACACAACTGCAATTTACTGTTTCATAAAAAGTGCAGAAATACTACAAATTAATTGGTTTGCTTGCTGAAAGCCCACCAATGTAATGAAGAAAAGGCTAAAGTAGCATTACAAAGCAAGTTTTGAGCACTTCAGGGCTGATCAGCATTAAAAGTATATTGTTAAGAGCATTATCCAAATACTTCTTAAGCACWGACAGGCTTGGGAGGGTTGTGAATGGGAGTAGGAGGTGTGCACATAACAATTGCACACCAAAACTATAATTCCACTGAGAAATCAGTGACCTCTGGGGTTTGGAGGGTTTTCCTGGCTTCATTCCTAAGTAAATCTTCCAAAACTTKTGTATGTTGTTAAGTTCTGAAAAAAATCAGTCAGCAATAGAAACTTGTGAGTATTTAATAACTGGCTAAGTCTCCTGATATTTTATTAATGCTCAGTTTGCTGCAGTCCACACCTGCACAGTCTGAGCTTTTCTTTCCTTGCAATTGCTCTTTTCYCATGGTGGCACTGAAACCATTAGGAAGGTTTTGCTGTTCTCTCCATATACCTGTTGTGTGGAAGAAAAAGTGAAGGCATGGGAGAGAGATGGAGTCTGTGTGAAGCACATAAAAAAGAAGGAGAAGAAGAAAAATATTTGGGATATAATACATAAATCATGTATAATTAGCAGAACCTGGAATCTTGGRCACATTCCAGAAGAGCATGACAAAATCCATGACAAACGTTTCAATCATATTAAGAAGAATTATAGGACTTCTACTAATTTTCACAAATTGAAATGGCATCCAAAATTAAGTTAAATAATGTAATGGTTGAAAACTCAGCCATGCAAAAGATAAGAAATGAGACAAGATGTGAAAAGGTGTTGGTGGGAGCATTCCCACACAACCTCTGGTGGCTCCRGGTGCTACAGACACAGACTGCAGAGTGAGGATTTCTCCTTTTCTTTGGCTCTGGTCAAAAGGCATGGCCCTTTCTGACTCTCCACCCAAAAACTTCTCTTCCCTTGCCCTTCTTAAAATTCTTAACACGGTTAGATCTGTCTTGGGACTTCTCAAGCTCACCATGCCAGGGAGGCTTTACAGGAGGTTTAGTTATTTCTTTACAGGAGGTTTATTTATTCTTTCTTTCACTGCTTACAATCTGATATCAAGTTCTACAGATCATCCTTTGTTATATTTATCACAGGAAAATTTTGGCAAAAGACCTTCCTTTACTGCACGTTGGAGGTGTGTATGTGCTGGAGTTGATTTGGTATTTTCCTAATTAAGAATGGGCTTTACACCCATTCAGTTTTATGTGAGGAAATTAGCTCTTGTTTTGAGCTGAAAGCTGAGCTACAAGGAAATGAAGGCTTGAGATAGGATTTGGTGGCTCTTTTGGTTTTTAGGTAACAGAGGAAAGTGCCTTTCTGGTAGCAGCAAGGCATCAATTAATATTTAAAGATGGTTATCAGGSCCTCCTTTTCCACATTACTGGGGAGATGAGAAGTGTTCTGCACTGGCTAGAGAATCTCCCCAACACACAAAAGGCCATGGAAGGGTGCCCAGCTGCTAAGGAACCCTGCGAGGTTCTGACGTGGTTTGGTGCTTTAGCCAGGCATGGAGGCTCCCTACAGGAGGTGACATTCACTCCCTAGAGGATGACATCCCTGGGGCACRCTGGCAGGCCTGGCCTGGAGCCCAGGATTTAGAAGAGGTTCTCTCCATGCAGTCCCTTGAAAAAGCTGAGACCATGACGGAAAAGACTTGTTCCCCTCTTGTTGCATCTGTCAGGGCTGGCAGGCCCTTGGGGACACCATGGAATTCAGTGGCACCACAGAGGCTGGAGCTCAGTCTGCCTTCCCTCTCTGCCACAAAAGTGTAGCTGATCATGTCAAGGGCAAGAGGCTGCACTGCTGAACCAGGCAGGACAGCAGGCACAGGCTGGGGAGGAGGGGGAAAGCACTGGAAAGTCCTTGCAGGATGGTGGTGAGGTAGATGCCTTTCTGGGAGCCTCTGCCTGGCATTTGATGTGGATTCCATTGGGACTGGCTGAAGCACTCTCACCAAAGTATCTTAAAATTGCAGGTTGTAGGTTGCTAGAAAGTACCATAGGAAGTCCTAGGCAAATAGGCTGCAGGCATTTTGGCTTGGAACACAAAATGAGGTAGTTACYTTTTGATCTTCATCTCCAGGTCCCTTCAGAGGGCTGATAATGCACCTCCTCATCTGGATGCTGTGAAAATTAATCCATTCCATTTGTGAAGTATCCAAACACTCTTGCACTGAGCACATCAGAATAACCATTGAGAAAATTGACAAATCTCAGTTCTGAGGAGGGTTTGGATAGCATGAATTAAGTAGGATGTCTAAGGTCACATACTGAATAAAACAAAGAAATTATTTTATGTACATGAACTGAACAAGGGATAGATAAMTGCAGGGAAAATATCATCTTGTAATGAAGGTATGAATTATAATGCACATGTCCAGAAGGTCACCAGAAAGTTACAGGCAACTTTAGTCTTCCCTTCTGAAACTTCTGAATCCTTGGCTTTGCCGTTTTGGTGCATCCTTCCTTCCTTCCTTCCTTCCTTCCTTCCTTCCTTCCTTCCTTCCTTCCTTCCTTCCTTCCTTCCTTCCTTCCTTCCTTCCTTCCTTCCTTCC
>NW_026624370.1:59385-84681 GCF_030028575.1 Malurus melanocephalus
CCTTCCTTCACTGCCATGTCACAGCTAATGAAGCACCTTCCACCAAAAAAAGCAGGTGGAAGCTCAGCTGTTCTGAAATCCTGGTTGGTTTTATTCAAATGATTACAGGATTGAGAAGCAGCTCTTCTTGTYCTAACTTCTTCACATGTACTTTTGTGAGCACTTTAAGAATATTAATGGTATCCCAAYGATAACTAAAAATCAGGTTCATATGTTCTGAAACAAGAATGGACTGTTACTGATAGAGATAGTCTGACTTCATATACAGGTGACTGAAATTCTCTGTGCAATTCTTTCACCAAGTCTCAGTTCACCTACAGYATTTATTTTTTAAAAATCTGATCTGTTCAAAATCTAGCCTTATCTAAAGATATCTATTCCCTTCTTAAATAAGCTACTTACTAGATGGCTACTTGTCAGAAAATACCTTTTCCATTGGCAAAGGGATCTGAGTGTGGGGGTAGGATTCCACTTGGAAAAGCCTGCATTAAATTGCTTGGGAAATGCATTTCAAATACATTTTGTTTTCATTCTTTCCCATGAGCCAGGTTATCTGGTTGAAGTGCAACTTCCAGGTGCAATGTGGTCTTTATTCTTCTCGAAGAAGCATAGCAGGTCATTGGAGAAGAAAGGGAAGTATCAACTGCAATGGAATCCCAGCATCTGTGAGTACAATCATTGTATCAAACCCAAAATATTTTCTGTATGAGAATTTATATTCAAAATCACATGAAAAACAGAAACATAATAAAATATAGAAAAACTACATATAACAGGCTATATTTTTTTCTTTAATTGTTACCTTACTAGTTTACTCTTATTTTGTTTTGCATCTCACCCTCTCTATGAAACCACAARTATCAGCTGAGCTTTGAAAACAAAAGAATACAGATTTTGAGTCATTGCCACTGCCAGTAAGTAGGTTCCTATAACCAAGGTTGATGCTTAAAATAAAGCTAGAACAGAGGACATGTTCATAGAGTAGTATCAATAAACTTTCTCACTTAAAAATTTATGTCCAGAACAATATTTCTGTTTAATTCCATTTGTTCTTTGTTTACAGTGGATTTTTATATGTARCATCATATAACAAGGACAGTTTTTTGCATTCAAGTACAACCCCCACAGAGCCAGACCATCCTAGTTACTGCAGAAAGATAGACACTAAACTGCCAGAAATTTGATGAAAATGGTTGAATCAAAAAGTGGAGAATTCCATCAGTTCATCCATCCACAGAGAACGTTAGTCCTTCTGGCTTTGCTATGGAGAATTCATGTAATACAGAAATGTTAGAAATATTCTAACCATGGGRAAAATGTCAGTGGAAACTTTACCCTATTAGGCATTGATGAATGCATTCCTCACTCAAGATTTTCCTTCCATGTGAGTTTCCTTCACCAATGTTCTCATTTAAAGCTAAACACAAATCCTTTAAAATACTGTTCTCTTCCATTGGCCCAGCAATTGCTTTTTTCCCTGGTTGATCCTATTTGTATTTCAAGATTCTAGAAGCTTACAGGTATCCTAAAATAAAAGTTTTGTGCTTGGGAAAATTTTGTGGTAAGTTTTGGTAGCAAGTTTATTAGTAATTGAATCAAATGTGTTAGATAGTTATGGAAAACCTCAGCTCTTCCTGTAATTGCTTTGCTGGATAAAACAAGCTGTAATAAATTGCCTCTCTAAGGGTTTTAATGAGGTTGCAGATCAGAGGTATATCCCTTTTATTCTAATATCAGCAGACTGTAAAATCTGTCTGAAAAGATTAATAGAATAGTGGCATATTGTACACTAGAAGTGTACATCCTGAGAATGATGTACAGGATGTCACATCCTGAGAAGTGACATCCTGAGACAAAATGCAGCAAAATTTAAGCTATTCAGAACGGAAAGGATTTTCTCTCATACCAACTGTTTTGGGCTTTCATGGGTCTTTGTTAGCATGTTATTTAACTTCAAAAGGCTTTTTTAAAAGTGTTTGGCATCACATCTGAAAAAAAAGAATTTTAACTGATTACATCTTTATTTTCTCCAAATAATGATTCAACAAAGCAAGGTAACAATTGATATTTACTGGGGCTTTTTTAAGGTAACAAGAAAGAAAAAAGACAAACACTCCCCCWCAACAGTCTTCTCCTCAAATCCCATTTTTTTACAAATGGTCAACAGTACATACCTGTTAGTAGTGTCATCATAAAAGGCTCTCAGCCTTTGAAAACCACATATAATTTTTGCAGACCACCTTTARGACTGGGTTTCATATTTGCAAATGTCAAATATGTCAAATAAACCTCTTTATCTTAAATCTTAGTATGTGAGTTCATGAAACATGAGAAGTTTTCTAATTTAAAAGGCTGAGACCTCAGCTGACATATGCATTACAATCTATAAATAAAAAGACATT
This sequence comes from Malurus melanocephalus, assembly GCF_030028575.1. Taxonomy (NCBI): domain Eukaryota; kingdom Metazoa; phylum Chordata; class Aves; order Passeriformes; family Maluridae; genus Malurus; species Malurus melanocephalus. Next base: position 61,788 of record NW_026624370.1, read on the forward strand.
TCTTTTCACGTCCAGCAAAGGAATGYGTACAAAAAACTTGAGTCTAAAATGAAAATTTCAGCGTAATACTATAGAAATTGGAATAATGAAAACAATTTTTATTATTATTTTGAGATCAGCTCCTGTGAAATTGAAATAACCTTAATCAAAACTATGTTGACAGCATTTCAAAAAGTTTCTGCTGTCTTTTTAATCCAGTTATTTTAATACAGCCTGTTTTCATATTTTTGTGCATTTGGGGACAGGAATTGGTAGAAGATGTTTTACTAGCTGGAGTGGAAAGTGAAGAATGTCTTATATCCTTATATACCAAGTTTATTCATATAAGTGCTTCTGCATATACAATGGAGTATAGAAATCAAAGGCAGTTCATAAGAGATACTAAGAAACTCATTTTGGAAAGAAATTTTAGTTTTTATTTAATAAGAAATTAAAGCATAAAATTAAAAAAAAAAAAAAAAACAAAGAAAAAAAACCAAAACAAAACAAATATCAATAAACCAAAACCACAACAAACCGGAAGAATTGTGTATTTTCTGCCATCCTGGTATTTTTGGAAATGCAATAACTTTTGTTCAAACTTCCCTCAGTATTTTGAGCAGATGCTGCAATTTAATCTCAAGGGAATTTAAAGAGCATCTCTTCATTTTCCGAGGGAAGACCAAATGTTGCCTTCAGGCTCGGGAGAGTGAAACTCAGCCCCCAGCCCACAGACTGAGCTCAGGAAAGCCATTCCATCTCTGAGGAACATTTGAAATGTCTGCAATACTCCTTCTGTCAGAACTTYATTTGAAGTTGGTGAGTGCAGTTCAGGTAGAAAGGCATGAAAGTCATCCAGCATCTAATATTTTGTCCCATAATTGAGCATCAGTACCAAAGACTTTAAATGGAATATCTGGGCTAATTCACTTCATCTGGAATGAGGAATTGGAAATAAAGACCTGTGCTAGCATTTAGGAATGTATTTCATTTTCTTTGACCTGATACCAAATTACATGTTTTAAAATCCCCTTTTTCTGTTTTTGAATGGAACTAGTTTATAGCTGTTTTATCTGATTTGTTTATAATTCAGWAGGAAGGATTTGGAGATTAGATTTATCTCTCCGAGAAAGTTATTACAGAAGAAAGAAGCAGTTTGAAACAGAAATAATAAACAAGGATAGGTATTCATCTCAGCAATACTGACCTTGCAGGAAATTACTTTATATTTCTGTTTCTGGGCAATTTCAGAGAAAATGTTACTAAAGAATACACAGTTTTTAACCAAAATAAATTTTATAAATATAAATATTTGGWGGTAACTAAACAGTTTTAGCATTTRTATTGGGACCCAATCCAGYCTTGTGGTGTTAAGGCTGCTTAGTCTTCATCCAGCAGCACGTTTTTAGGATGGGATCCTAAAATCACAGCCAAAGTCTAGCAACACATKGATGCATGCTTTTGGAAATTACAGTCTTCCAGAAAAATGAGCAGGAGCTGGCAACTCTTCTTGCTGGGGTAGTCTGCAAGTACTGAGATTGYGCCCAGAATTTTCTGAAATACATTTTTCTTTTTTCCATTAACAATACGTTTAGGGGCTTTTGGGATTGTTTCCATTTAAAATTTCCCTTTTGGCCATTCTTTGGCCAGCATTTTTTAAACTTAGACTCTGCCATATTTTTGATTTAAAAAAAAAAATTAACAGTGAGAGAGATCTGAACAGTCTTTAGAAATAAGACAATCAATACCAGACATACTGTCACTATATCCATAAATGCTCAATGAGATTCAAGGAAGTAAATTGTCCTTTCTTTTTGCAGAGTTTTTACCAAGATATCCCAAATTTACTTTGCTGCAGCAGCCCTACCAACTCAAACTTGTGAGTAATGTTAAAGTCTGTGAAGAAGTATCCCATGTTCCCATGCCAATATGGAAGCAACTGATTTTTTTCTATCCTGTTACTTACCCATCACTGTAAAATACATGCTCACAAATTACTAATCAGTGTTGCCTAAATCAGTTGCTTCCCTTTCATTGATGAAAGCATCAGCAAGAAGCTCTTTGAGGATGGTGTCCACCAACTATGCCAAATCATTAATGGCATTCATGAGAACAGCTCCTTTCAGGAGGCTCTTGAGTCCTAACAGTACCTGCAAGGTTCATCCTCCCTTGTGTGCTCTATAATTGAGTTGTGARGAAGACTTTTTCTTCCAAGTGTATTTTTACCTGTAGCATTGTACCTGAAAGTATCATTCTTTCCTTCCTCACATCCCTTTGAAAAGCCATATATTGATTTTCCTCTWGAGAGGTGTATTGTCTCTTTCTGGCTGTTTTTTGTTCTATCACTTTGTAGTGTTCAGCCTGTATAAGGGGTTGTGTTAAATGGACATTCCTTGAATCTGTTTGGCTTAGGAGAAYGATATGCCATGGGAATATCACATTTGTGCTGCCAAACTGTAATAAAGACCATGTTAGAAGATCTTTCAGTTCAGCCTCTGAGACAGGCCAGCCATGCTGCAGTAATTGGGTGYTAATGCAAATTTTTGGGGAACAGTAGTGAAATACTGTAGGTCATTCCAGATATGCTGCAATTCTTTGGAGCTCCTGTTGTGAATATTATTTTAAACTTCAAGGATGAGRGGACTCGTGGACTGTACGAGGTATGTTGTACCTGATTAATTTATGGAATAAGTGGTGAAAGAATAAATTTATATGCCAAATAAAATATCAATTGAAATAGATCTTTCTGTGCTTGCTAGTTTGAGAACACAGCGTACAATGGACTTTCCCAATATGTATTTCCAGTTGCTGCTTCTGCCCTTTAGTAAACTTTTTTGAGGTTGGTATGATTTCAGTTTTCCATTTCCTTACAATCAAGTGGACACAAAAAGTGCTTAAGCAAGCTTAGAATCGTGAATATATTATCATTAAAATATAAATAATCTTGCCTGTCAAAAAGAAATAAATGTGCACTTTAAACTAGTAAACAATGTATTTACTAATGTATGCACACTTACCCAAAAAGTATCAAAATCAAAAGGGCAAATTAAAACTAAAAATAGTGTGGAAAAAAAAACCCAAAAGAAAAGGGCAAAGTTTTGATGCTGCCTGCCCTTTTCCTGTTCTTTGTTTCTTTATCTTTCCATTTCTTCTTACACATCTTGGGTAGAGCTGAAGAAGACTTAAACAAACAGGGATTATTTGCCCTATTTGTTCATCTTCCAGGGAACAATTTCTAATCCCAAATCCTGTGTAGATCCAGGTTATTGAGGATGATTCTGGAGARGGAATCTGCCCTCTTCTTGTTAACTACCTGCAGAAGAACTAGCAAAAATTTATTTGCTTCTTACAGCTCCTGRAGCATAAAATCTAAAACCATGAGGACTCCATACAAATCCAACATATTGTCTCTGGCAACAACAAAGAGCAAATATGTACAGAAAAGTTTTAAAAATGAACAAAAACAATTGGTCTTTGATGAGTATTCTCCCATAGTCCAGTGATTTGCATTTAAAGCATTTCCTAARCCAGTAGTAATATCTTTGTACTCAACCCTCTGTGGGGTTTTTTTCCATTAATTTGTTCAGTATCTATCCTGCATAAATTTCTAGCAACCAGCRTCCCCTGGAAAGGTCTAAACACCATTTGTGCATTATGTGAAAGTAGTAGCTTGGTAGTTTAGTTTCATGTCCTAAGTAATCTTTGTCTTGAGAGTACCAGTAAACTTCCATTATTCATMTTCATGACATACATGCCCATCCTCTGGAATACCATTTTAAAGTTTGTATCATATTATCTCACCGCCAGCCTTCTGCACCAAAGATTCAAGTGAAACATCACATGTTATCAGCAACTCAGTCCTTTCACTTGGAAATTCCTCTAAGATCCTTTGGGAATATTGCCAGACCTGGTAATTACTGTTCTTTTTATCTCTTTGCTCCGTAAATGTTTACCAAAATCTTGACTAGAGACAGATTTTCCTGAAAYATCACAGGTTCTGCTATTTGCTATATTGATGCTTCAGCAGGCTTGCTGCTTCTGATGTGTTTGAGAGATTTTATCAGTACTGATGCCATTTGGAAGTTCATCTCCTGTCCTGTTCTGCTTTATCATGTGTGTTACATGGAGTTTTATGATTTTTCTGGTTATCCTCTTTTTGGCACATTTTCAGCTTTTGAACATTTTTGCTTCTAATAACCTTCCCTAGCCTTCTGTTCAGCCATGCTGGATTTCTAATTGTCTTCCTAAAATGGGATGCAGTTGGCCTGGATTCCCAAATGATATCTTTGAATTGCCTCTTTGCTGCTTGCCAGAGCTTTACCCTTTGCCTGTCCCTTTCACTGAGCTTCCTCCCCTTTATGCAATTCTTGGTTTTGAAAATAAGAGGTGTGGCATTCTTGTTTGTGTATCTCCTACCACAACTGAAAGTTACACCAATACTTAGGCCTTATCCAGACACATCATTCATCCTTTAACCCAGAGGCTCTGGGGCATCACACTCCATGGAAAATGACAGACTGTTGAGCATCATCCTAGAGACCTTTTCATACTTTCTCATTCCATCAACATTTATTGGATTGGATCATTCCACAATCAACTGTCTATTTCTTCCACTTTGTGTTACCTCCATAAATTTGATCCCTCCCTTATGCATCATTTCTGCAGTGTCATATCTGCATTTTCTTCCCTTCTGCATTAGCATAATCAATTCTGCCCTTGGCAAGATGGCAAGCCCTTCATATTTCAGAGTATCTACAAGAGAAGAGAAAAACATGCCATTAATTTCAGAAACACATAATTCAGAAATAACTCAAAGGCTCTTAGTTTCAAATTCAGCTAGGTGAGTGACCTCTACGAACAATATATTCAAAATGTAGTGCTGAAGTTCCTGTGGATGCTGCAGGCAAAATCACAGCCACTGGCTATTTCAAAATCCAGATAGTGACCAAACATTGCACTCCCAAGGTAAGTTACCATCATGGCTTGAMAAGTGAGAGATTGTAATTACTGTTCTTTTTATCTCTTTATTCCATAAACTTCTACCAAAATCTTGACTGGAGACAGATTTTCCTGAAACATCACTTACAGGTCCTGCCAAGGTGAGCTCCCTGCACTCACTCTTTCACTGTGTTCATAGGTGGAAAGAATCCATTTGGGTTTTTTTCTATGTCCAGCCAGTATAAGGGATGAATAGCAGCAGTGCAGAAAGGCCACATGACAATAAACATTCAGATAAACAAAAACATSAAAAACATTAAATATTGAGAATATRAGTAGATRACACYTTRAATCTGATGCCTGAAATTCACCATTTTACAACCAAAACATAAACCAGCAACACAGGGTGATGACTAGCAGTGAAGGGACAGAGCTCACAAAGACTTACAGGGTGTGAGAGTTTGGGGCTGTTTCMGTAATAGAGAAGGAGTATCAAGTGCCATTACCATGTAAGTTTAGTATTGCATGAAATCTGCTATCAGCATTTGATCTTACAACCTTTCATGTCTTCCCRAGCCGCTGTGGACTGAGACACTTGTAGTGAGCAGATGCAGTTAGTTCAAGCAAAATATAATTTGAAGCTCATTTACAACAGGGCAGTCCATGCAAATCAAAGCTCTGTGATGAAAGCTGTTTTCCAAATAAAAAGCTTCAACATTACAGGTTTGTTACCAATTGACACATGCAAATACATTAAGAAAAAAGCAAGGGAAAGTGGAATGACTAGCAAGGGAAAGCGGKCACTGTGTGTGCCCTTGCTATGCTCTATTTGGACAGAATGTCAACATCTCAATCCTGCCCTAAAAGAAAAAAAAAATGTAAACCTTAAAATCCCTGCAGACAATTGCCCATAATCATCTTCCAGAACATTCTGAGCTTGTTCCTTTGTTTTGTGTTCTTGTCTTGTTTTAACTGCTTTGTGCCCTGTGTCATCCCTAACAAGTGTGGAAGGAATATGTAAAATACTGTCAAATTTAGAAAATTAGGACATTATATCCACTCCAGTCATTTTGCCCCTAAGTAAATCACTGCATAAGGTACAAAATAATAAAGACTGAGCGCCATTGTTATATCCACAGCCTGACCTTAATATTAAATCCCATGACTGGTGAGTCAGTTTCTGTCTGGTGTTTTGACATTTGCCTCTCACTAATCATTCTGCACAATTCCATTAAAAACAGTATATATTAAAGCAGGGAAATTACCTCTCTTAGAATCAGTTTCTAGGTCCTCAGTCCAAAAGAGCATTGCTAGTGGGGAAAAGTTCTGCTGGCATTTCAGTTGTGGAGACTGGGTTAGCTAATTACTAGCATAATTAGTGCATATCATTTCTCAAACACGAGGTGCCCCTCACTATGGCTGATGTAAGAGACTTAAAAAAGGAAAGGTCTATGCCACCATTCCTCTGGTGATCATAAACCCAGCCAGCTATGTGCCCACCTCGAAAAGAGCAGTGTGATTTATAGAAATTATAAGTTGGAGCAGAATTTACATGGTTTCACAGCCAAATGCTTGATTTTGTTCCCAGCTGAAGCCAATGGGATTATTGCCATTGATCTCAAGATGAACAGGGCTGGGCCAAAAATGAAGGATTAAGGCAATACTCAAATTTCTCTTGAGGGTTCCATGATTCCCGTTTGAGCTTCCTCGATATTAGTGCAGCTTCACAAACCCAAGGACTCTCAACATGTCTCTAGGACCACAGCARAAGAGATTTCAGAGTTACATTCTCAAGGTTTAGTTAGAACTTCCTAAAGAATGATTGAGGAAATATGGGGTAAGATCTGGTCCACAGACACCCATTTTCCAGAAAAATGCAAGCATCTAGGGCTTACATGCTTTTTATKACATCTGTTCAAAGACAAAGTTGTTAATACCTGTATTTTGTGTAATACCACAGCAATAAATGCATTTTTCCAGAAAATGGGAACTGTAGGCATTCAAGATTTATATAAACCTGAGAGSTTTGAGCACACAGCTCTTGGCTCTCCAATCCACCAGGCTCTCTGCTCAATGACATCCCTGCTGTGTCCTGTCCCCCTGAAGCTGGGTCACCACATAGCCAAGAGTCTGTCTCTCATTTTCTACCCATCCACTTCTAACAACTTTCAATCCASTTAGCTCATTTCAATCCAGGACCAAGCACCAAACATGCAATCTCTAAAGAAAGCCAGAGCATATCTCTGCTCCTCATACTTCATTTTCCAGAGATGCCCACTCACCTGAATTCCTGTCTGTCTTCACCCACTAACACAGGCAGCCCTGGGTTACATTAACCCTGGCACCACTGCCCTGCTTTYCCTGCCTTTTCCTGCCTCTCAGGTGTTTTCTGTTTAACTTGGGACCTGACATGGGTGGTGCTGATTTTTGTCTATGGAACATTCCTGTGGGTTTCAAGGGCTCCTTTTGTCAATTTGCATTTCTTTTAGCCTCCTGTTACGTGGGAAAAGTCTTCATACAAACCTCAGTAATCCTTTTCTGATCCATGTCATTCAGATCACGTTACACTGGATAATAAGGCTTCACTTACAATCTTGCTACTTTGCTACCTGATGAATTTTTCTCTTAATGGAGACAGTAATTTTAGAGTGTTTAAAAGTTCAATTACATCAATGATGACATTTCTCCTTTAGCATCTCCTATATAGACTGGAGCCAAGCAATAAAATCCAAGCCTCATATTGATAACTACACTGAAGTCTCATCTCTTTCTAAAATTCTTGCTTTATTTATATCCCATTAGGCTCATGATAAGTCAAAGTTTTTGACAGAATGATGTTCTCAATTTCAAAGGCATGCCAAGCTTCAGTCTTCTTGAAGTGCCAAAAAAAAAAACTCCACCACAGTGTAAACAATGTTCTATTCTAAAGACACAAAAACTTGACAATCAAAACAACCTTGAACTGCTACATACTCTGACTAAAAAGTCTCTATATGTTTCCTTGGCTCTATTCCAAGATTTAAAATAGTGCAAAACTAGCACTTAATCTTTTGACTGTATAAAAGCAATTCTTCTTCTTTACTAAGACTGGTGATCGTTGGGATTTTTAATCTCTTTTTCCACCGTCCCTTAGTACAAATCTAAATGTTTTATTTTTTCCTATTTCTGGAGAAGAGCCCAGTACAGGTTTCCTTATAAAAATACTCCCAAATTAGCAAAAATTGAGGATCCAGACCCAGTTTTTGTAAATTTCTTTAAAATCTACTCTGCTTCAAGGAAAGGTTTCACCGAACAAAAAATCATCAGAAAGTAAAGCCTAGTAGTGACTTCTGTTTCCCTTCTAGCACAATTTGTGGTTGTTTGGAAAAGCTCATAATGGAAATATTTATCCAAAAACTAAATATTTGTATTTCTGACAAAAACAGTCAGATTTTTGATGAAAAAATAGAATTTTCCACAAAGGCGTGTACTCTGTATAGAAAACTACTTTTTCTTTGTAAAAAGACAAAAATTCCAGCAACCAATTTTCCGTAGAGCTGTGATTTTGACAGAAAAGTTTGGAGAAGGACTATTTATGACAAAGTAGGATAAGGACTTGAAAAGACCTATAGAAAATCACAGAGTATTTTTTCTGCAGAGCCACAATACAAAATCCTTTCAAATGGCTGGTCATGTTCTAGCTTGAAAAAAAAAGAATTCTTTCCTGTCACATATTAATTCTTTCCTGTCAAATATTAAAATATTTGTCCAGAACATCCACCTGGATATGAATCTACGCATTTACTCTCACCTAGCTTAATCCACCCTTTTATCTGCCAAATTTCCTTTAGTCCATAGCTCCTTTCCYGAAGACATTTTTCATCTCAGTTTACATTTTCGCAGGCAATTGAACCAAACATTCCCTAAAATCCTTAGATCTCCATTAATATTGTTCTTTATCTGCTGAATTCATCTTTCTTGMCTGTAGATTGCTAAATTTATATGCAGCACTCCAGAAAAGACCTGACCAGTCCTCTGTGTGTTACCTGGCCTCATTCTTTGCTTTCCTAGCTCTACAGCAAGTCTTTACCCCCATGTGTCCTGAGATCACATTTATTTTTTACAGCCATGTCACGTTAATACTYGTATTTGCACACACAGGACTTCCTGTTACTGCCCTTTAGCTTGTGGTKGTAACATTTATTTGTTCTTCAGCACATGATTTTCCATCCTGCTTTATTAAATTTCCACCTACTTTAGGACTTCGTTTTCAGTTGATCCAGTTCTGTAGGATTATCTGGATACTGCTTACTGCTGACAGCACCTTGAATCAGTAGCAAATTTTGTTTTGTCAAAAATGAAAATAATTGCTAAAAGGAATAAAACAGGACCCAGCCTGATGTCTGAGGAACTTTACTGCTATTACCTTTTTTGCTCCTGTTTGTACATYAGCATTGTTKGTCAGGCTTATTTAATYACATTTTAACCAAAYAGAYTTTTCATTAAGCTCTGTAAGTTCARCTAGCAATTTCTATGGCACTGTATCAAACACATTACTGACAGCTATCTAGAACAAATCTAATGACTTTTCTTTGTATAGAGAGACATTTTCTTACTTTTTCTCAGTAAAGCATCATCTTATGCTAGTTCTAACTTCCTTTGATAAAAAACTACTTGTATTTTTTCTATTTTTCATTTGTCTTCCTGTCTGCTCTTACTCTCTCTATTATTCCGAAGCCTTGTCTGCCACTTTATCAGTTAAATTTTTTTTGTAGTTTCTGTGTTTTTCCTTCAGAGTTTTGTGGAAAGATCTACCCTTTATTTAAATTGCAAAAAAAAAAATAAAATAAAACTGATCATCATAAGTAACCATTACAAAACCCCTAAAACTAAGTGGGAGAATTTTCTTCTCATTGTATCAGAATAAAAAGATTTKATTTCTTTGTGTCCAGTAAATTCTCAAAAAAAAAAAAAACCACTGATCAAATCTTTGAAGCACACTAGAGTTAAAATGGCACTAGCCTACTACTTTCCATTATGCCAAATACCCAACTTATTTACTTTAAATTTATTTTATAAATGTAAAGGATCAGATTCTACTTCACATACACATGTGAATGTAATTGAATGTCTATTAATTTAATGAGTATAATAAATGTTAAAGGATCTGAGTATAATGTGATGCTATGCTTTAAGGCACCAATGGAAATAAGAAAAATCRGATACCTGGCCAAGAAATTGAAAAAGTTCATTATACTAAAGGGATCTCTCTCACTCTTTGGAAATTACATGGAAGTCTTACAACTTTGAGAGAGAGAAAGAACAAAAATGCACACTTTCCACTAGGTACTCTAAACTCTATTCTGTTTCTTTGGTAGAAAATGTCTCTGTGCCATATTCTGACCAAAGATTTCACAGATACAGACATCACTTTAAACAAGCTATTTAACAGTCCTGACCTTAACAAATCAGRCAGAGAACTGTCCTTGTTTTCAATGAATTTCTTTGTATTTGTGGTCTGCAGAAACATCTTTTTGAGCACCCAAGCTGCTTGCACTTTACAGGAAAACCATTCCAGAGAGTTCTTCATCACTGCTGCTGTCTGGGAATCTCTGCTTCGGGGTGCATGGATGAGCTGACTCACTTGAGGACAGCCTTTCCTTAGAAAATTCTCTGTTTGTGTGGTGTTGTTCTCTGCCTAGGAAACAACACAGGGGTCAAGAGATTGTGGGGACATAGAATTGGTAATGGTGGCAAAAGTTTGAAATCACTAGAAGAACTTCTGGACACCAACTTGTTCTGCAGGTAAAATATACTGATGAGTTTGTTTATTCAGAGAATCTGAATTTCATCTTCTTCTCTTACTGCAGCTACAATAATGGATGCAGGAGGGTTGGACAGTGGCATCACTGCACTGCTTCTCRAAGGACAGTGGTGTAGCCACACGTCCCCTGGAGCCTCCCCAAGGTCTGCAATCCCATTGTCACGAGCAGGACACATACTGTTTGCCTCACTCAGGCCTGGAACCTTCTTTGTTTTATCCCATCTGGTCACTGAGAGAGGCTTAGTAACAACTGTGTTAGTAGTTACTGATGCTAAAATTTGACAGAACTTTAATTTTCTCCAGTACAAAAGATCCAAACTGCACATACATTAGTCACAATCCTTTTTTTCCTGGAAATGCTTTTTAAAATCTATTTCCAAGGCTGATGAAATATTTCCTTAAGTAGTTGGGCTGCAGGGAAAAAACCCAAACAAACAAACAACCTAACAAAATGCAGGATGACAGTAGGGAGTGCCTTTGGGAGATTTAGGAATATCTGATGAAGACCTCGTGTCTTTGAAAAGGGTGAAGACTCAGGAAGAGCACTCCTTTGGCAATGAATCTCAGTACAGCATTCCACATAAACTCTCTGTGGTCTGGAAATCAGGGCTCAAAACACATGAAACAGCTTGAGCAGCTCAAGAGAAACCCACTCTGGCAAGAGGCACGTTGTCCAGGATGGCTTGGACACATGCTTTGAGGGAAACCCGTCAAAGTTTTTCATCCACTTTAGGTATTTCTGGCAACTGTATGTTCTGCATTATGAGAGCATTAATTATTAGATGATGGAACAAAAGATAATTCCTTTTAAGCAATGAAAGTAATGGATTTGGAGTCTTTGTACACAGGACACAAGACTTATGGGTAAAATAAAAATTGTCAAAGCACCTTGAACTCCATAAACAATTTAAACAAGAATTGACCTCAAAGGAGCTTGATGTCATTGGTTCAGTATGGAAAGCCTAAATCAGCCATTTATTGCCAACATTGTGTATTAAGGATTTTGAAGAGATAGGCAGCAAGTACTTGTTACTTATAGCTCTACTGGCATGTACCTTCCCTTGGCAGGCAGATTCTTCCAAAAACTGGAACTAAAGAAAAGCTTTTGGGTCTTGAATGCATTATGAGAGCAGAGAACTTTCTGTACCTTGGCACTGCTGGCCACTGTGGCCATTACCTGTCAGTGAACTTTCTATTTCCACTTTCACTGCCCCCTGAGGAACACCCAGGCTCTGCTGATCATAAATAAAATGCATTTCAATCAAAATGCATTTACTTGTCTACCACGTCTATCATGATGAATTTTTATTCCATGTTTTCTCTGTGTGTTTGCAGTGCCTCATGGATACCTCCATAAAATCTTTCCTTTGAATTTGTGCAGCGACCCACACTTTTTTGAAATATCATGAAATCAACTCTGTCTGTCCAAATTTATATGATTCCTTTGCTCCTTCATGAACTATGTGTCCTTTGCTGATTAAGCATACCAGTTTTGTTTGCGTATATCTCATATATCAACAGCTRTTCTAGTTTCATTCTTGTCCTATTTTCCCCTTCTACATCTGCTAGAAYAGGGCACTGGACTGTGATATGTTTGAGTGAAAGGAACTTGAACCATGATTTCCAGACTTCATCCATCAAGAATTTGGTTTCTCCTTAGGAAAAAAAAAAAAAACCAAAAAAAACCAAACCAACCACTTAGCTATATATAAACAAAAATTTGAAGAATCTCCTTCATCTGGTGTCTCTTTCATGTCAGAGTCACTGTAAACAGCAACAGAGGAAATGGTTGAAAATAACTGATATTTCTTTTTACTTAAAAATGCTGATTCATTGAAAACATCAGAAAAAGCTGACTGTGTGCAGTCTTCTGACAGAACAGATGTAAGTTTCAAGACAGCTAGGGTGTGTGGATTTGAGATATAGTTTCTGCCATTCCACAGTAGGAATAATGATGACATTTCCCAAGACTATTTCTACACAGAATGTTGACACTAATTTGTTAATTGGTTTCCCAGGCTACTCAGCTTCAACAGCCTAATGAATCATTTGCTCGAAGAATCAAACACTGGGGTTTGGTGTCTGGCAGCTCCTGTGTCCTCAGCTGCTGGGGCAGCCMAGCTGGGGACAGCCTGCCTGGTGGCTCATCTGCACAGGGACAGCCCTAGGGTTTATTGCTGAAGAACCTGATGAGCCTTGGCATGGAGTAATTCCACTCATGACAASGACTGCTCTCTTAGCAGGATGCCAGTCATCACAAAGTGCAAGAAAGAACTTCTAAAGAGGGAAGACAGGAAGGATTTTCCAAAGCCTTGCAGTAACGATAAGGCATCGGATTCTTGTGAATGAGAAAAGAAACAGTTTTGACGTTGTTATTTTATAAAGACTGATAGCTCTTAAGAAATTGTGAGGAGCACACTCAGGCTGCCTGTGTCAACCAAGAGCCTGAAGAGGAATCTCAGACACTGGTCTCAGGAATCAGAGGGATTGTGTGGTGTAATTCTCCATGCCCAGGAGTTTTGACAGCCTGCCTGGGGACCTCAGAGCTAACAGCATAACCAGACTTTTCTGCAAGCCAGCTGTGTCAAGAGTAGGTGCAATCTGGCCTTTAGTTCCACCTGTTCCATACAGATCAAAGTTATTCCAAAGAGGTAYTCTTTTCTGCTACAATGAAGATACTTTCATAACTTGATCATATACCATCTACAAGCTTTTCTTTCTACATTAATGTTTCTCTCTGCTCTCAGCATTCASGTGATAACACTACTCATTAGTTTGTAATATTTCTTTCTTATGATATCAAAGATGTTATAATCTGGTATTTCTTCTGAAGATATGAAAATAATTTTTGCATATGCATTAAAAATTTAAATTCTCTTTTGCTTTTCTCATAGAAGTGCCCTTGCTTTGCTTGTAGCTGGTTATTTTGAGTGGCATAAGRCTATTTAGGAGAGTTTTATACTGTCTCCTCAGTCCCTTTTAATATGTAGTACTTACATTACAGCACATATAACACAGTGGGAGGCAACYCTAATATAGTCTCATTCTCAGCTAAAAGCCAATATATAAACYCTTCTTTTTCTACAACAAAAGGCATGGGCTAACATGTCACTTAACTACATGYTTTCTATGCCTTGTGAGGCAAAACCCCAATCCATGCCTGGTGTAAACTGCCAGTTTGGTTCTCTGTTGAGACCTCAAAAAAAAAGCAGTTGTGGGGAAGAAGTTGTGGGGAAGAAATATTTAGCAATACAGCTGCTGCTCCRCACAGAGGTAAGACTGACCCTGCCAGGGATCCCTTCACTCACCCCTTTTTCCTGTGTGCCTGGCTTGAGGGGACTGTGTTCGATGATCTTACTGGTTTCACCGACAAAAGACACCCCATGTGCTGTCAGGACGGGCACCCAGGGCGTGTACCATGGGAAGAGGGGGTTTTCCTGYACCTGGGAGCGGGCAGCGAGGGGTGAGAGCCACCCATGGTCCGGCAGCAGCCCGGGGGTGCCGGTGGGCACTGCGGGGCKCAGCGATGGGCGGGGGGGTCCCGGTTCAGCGCAGCGACTCGCACCTCTTATGGGGGAGCGCCGGCGGCAGCGAGAGGGAGGAGGAGAAAAGGAAGGCGAGGAGAGGGGCTGGCGAGACGGGCAGGAGCCGGGGGCTAGAGGAGGAGCTCCGCGCACAGCGGCGGCGGGCACGGCCGCGCTCGGGCCGGGAGCTGAGGCGGCGGAGCGGGGCAGGTGCGGGAGCCGGCAGCGGCCCCGGCCCTATGGTGCCGGGCGGGACCCGGACCCCGCTCCCCGGGCAGCGCAGCCCGCCGGGCCCGGCACTGGGCGGGCATGAGGACCCTGCCGATCGTGCTGCTCTCGCTCTGCTGCAGCCTGAGGCGGGTAAGTCTGCTGCGCTCGCCCGGCCACGGGAACGCTCGCCCCATGCCGGACCGCGGGTGGGGGTGACCCCATGGCTCTTTCCTCCGGGCAGGGGGATCCCGCAGCTCCGCGGGGCGGGGGCTCGACGGCAGCCGCGGCAGGTGAGGAGGCTCCGGTCCGGCTGCGCACACTCCGGGACATCGCGGGGAACCCCGCTCGCCCTCCGGGTGTGCCCGGGCAGGAAACCGAACGGAGCGGCTCCAGCCCCCGCCGGGAACCCCCGGCGCTCCCCGCCTGCTCTCCCTCCCGTATCCCGGGGCGCTCCACTCCTGCTCTCCCTCCCGCACCCCGGGGTTCTCCCCTCCTGCTCTCCCTCCCGCACCCCGGACTCTCTCCCCCTGCTCTTCCTCCCGCACCCCGGGGCGCTCCCCTCCTGCTCTCCTTCCCGCACTCCCGGGCTCTCCCCGGCTTCGCTCCCCGCCTGCTCTCCCTGCCCGCATCCCGGGCTCTCTCCCCCTGCTCTCCCTGCCCGCACCCCGGGCTCTCTCCCTGCCCGCACCCCGGGCTCTCTCCCNACCCCGGGCTCTCTCCCCCTGCTCTCCCTGCCCGCATCCCGGGCTCTCTCCCCCTGCTCTCCCTGCCCGCACCCCGGGCTCTCTCCCTGCCCGCATCCCGGGCTCTCTCCCCCTGCTCTCCCTGCCTGCACCCCGGGCTCTCTCCCCTTGCTCTCCCTGCCCGCACCCCGGGCTCTCTCCCCCTGCTCTCCCGTCCGTACCCCGGGCGCTCCGCAGCCCCAGGACGGCTCCGCCCCGGCTCCGCTCCGCCGGGCACGGTCCCCATCCCCGCCGAGCCGCCACTTGTTCCCCGCAGTTTTCCCCGTAGCCGGCGGACACCGCTGGTTTGCGGAGAGTTTTCAGGGAGCGCTGCCCGGGAGCGGTCCAGAGGCCACTGGCCATCATCGTATGGGGAAAGCCCCGCATCAACAACTGCTCTGTAATAGGTGCAATGGCATTGCATTTTACAAAGTATTCAGAATATTAAAGTCTTCTTTAGGGCGCCTGTTTTTAACATCTTTATGTTTTCAACTGTTTCTCAAGCAGTTTATAAAAGTCGGTTACATTAATGGAAATCTACACCAGAAAAAAAAAATTAAAAGCCTTTTAAATTTTTCCATTTTTTGTTACTGTGTAACGCCAAAAACCGGGAAGCCATGCTAAAGGTGAGTGTAAGCTGCTTATCAGAGGAAATGTTTATCCGTCAAACTGCTGGTCTAGATGCCTTATAAATTGTTAAGATGCTTAAAATGCAGAGACTCCTGAGCTGGGTTTCCAGCTCAGTGTGCACCTTCACACTGCACAGCTCACACGGTTCTGTGCTCTTGGTTAAGCAGAGAGAAAGATGGATGAGCATGGGTCCTAAGAAGTGGTGACTGCCCTCAAATCCACTTTAGGGTTCTTGATATGTTTTGGGATGTTGTCAGAGCCATGTAGTCTGGAACCCTAAATCTCTTTAGCTTTGTGAAGTACATCTTAATGAAAAAAATGTATTAAAACAAAGTGTACAGTCTGGCACACAGCCCAGCTATGAAAAGTAATATGCTACCTGTGGGTATTAACAAATGAATGTTTTCAAATTAACCTTTACTATTAATTACTGATATTTCAGAAGAACCAAAATGAGATCTTGCTTATTTGGCATGTTTCTTCATTGCAGTAGCACTTTGACATATCCGTCATTTAGTTAACATTTTTATTTACTGGAACTTTCCTTTCCAAGACCCAGTAATTGTAATACTTCTTGATGAGTAGGAAATCCACTGTCAGTTACTGAATGTTTGCACTTGAAAATTAAAAATAGCCAAAATAAGTTCTGTGAAAGGAAAATGCTATTAGAAACATTAAGTATATGTGGGACTTTTAGTTCACATGGGAGCAATCTGCAAAAAAGATAATATATACAAAAACCAATATTCATTTGGTATTTTCAGTTTAATGCTGAACTTTCAATTATAAATTCTAGAAATTCTAATTTATGTTAAATATGCATCTTTGAAAGGAAAAACGTTCTACACCGGAAATATATAGTTTCAATACTCAACATAGAGACAAAACATGGAAAAGGAAGTAAGGTTCTGATGTAGACGGTGAAATGAGACATTTGGAGAAGAGACAGATTTCTGTGAGTTTCCATAACAGCTCCTGATATTACTCTTACGGCTTTTGCCATATTTTTGTGCTGTATTTTTAGAAGTGCAAGTGGTTTTTTCACCAGGAGACTGAAGAATCACTGGTTTCTCAGTCCTAACTCTGAGTCTGAGGTTCTGGGCCCAGAATCACAGCTTAATTAATTGTTATAATTTAAAAAACCAATACTGTGTCATTCATCAGAGGTATTGTTACCAGATTATGTTATTAAATGTCTCCAAAAAATCATGAGAGAAAAGACAGAAACTTGGAGTGACACCACCTTCTTCCTTCTTGGTAACTACAAGTGTGAGGATGAGTGAAGTACTGCATGTTCCCATTTTATTTATTTGTGATTTCATTTGAGCTAACCAAACTGTCCCATCAGCTCCACTGATATTTCCATTTGTCATCTGCAGTAATTTCCCCATGCAGTCTCTTATGAACTCCATGTGTTTCTCTGTGAGGTTCTGACTGCCTCTCTGAATTCAGCTGACCCCACTACAACTTCCCAGATCTCGTTTCTCTCCCCAGTCCTGCTGCATTCCTGTGTCTTCCTGTGCCCATACATAAACTTTTCTGAAAACAAAAGAACTGGGGACAGGACTTTGAACCAGTAAAGGCATTAGTGCTTTAAAGAAGTGGAGTTTTCTTCCTGTGTAACATTTGCTTGAATCAAATAATCATGCTCTGGGACCTTCAGGAGATAAAATATACATGGGGAAAAGGGAAGAAAAGCAGAATTTATCATGTGAAAGAGAATGAAGTTTGATCAATTTCCATCTTCTGTGATTTGCATTCAACTTCCAGTTCCCTAACCTAGTACGAAAGGAGGCAAAAGCAAATGTGTCTATTCTCTCTTTTCAGTTTCAGTTTCAGAGTTTTTTCTGGGGAAAAAGTTCCAATGGCAAAATATTGGGAAATGCACTAGAAAGCTAAAAGAATAGTACAGGAAGAAGACAGTAGATTATTTCAATATTTTGTTCTGAAAAGTCAGTGTGTGAGAAGGTGAAATAAGCATTGAGTGTGAAAAATGCCTACCACGTGCTTGGGTGAAACCTGTGCCAGTTAAAAGTCGTGGCTTTCATTATTGGTAGTTGCATTCTTCATAAAGCATTTTAATTCTAGTTTCAAGACATAACCTGTTTGTTAATTTGACACAGGTCAGTGGTGTCCATCCAGAATGCAGATTTCAGCTGGAGATTCACAAGGAGGAAACAAGGTGCATGGAACTTCTGAAGAATGCAAAGCCAGTGGACTACAAAGGTAAGAAAATTAAAGCTGTAGCGTAGAGATAACTGGAGTACTGAGGATTTTCTCCCTTTACCCTCTTCACTGCTGTGATTGCAGCTTCCTTAGAGCTGTGCTTGGGATTTTATGGGGTTTAGAATCGATGGGGCTTTGCATTAAAGGTACAGCTGCAGCAAACATGTGGTGAGAGGTGTGCAGGTGCAGAGAATGCTCTGGGATACCAAGGGATCAAACACATTCCACATACTGAAGTGTTGCTATTTCCTGATGGCAGAAGAGCCACAGGCTGGTGATGACAGGACCAGCAGAAAGAATAAATCTCAGGGAGAGCTGAAAGCCTTGGATCCAAGCATCTCTCTCTAGCTGTGGTTGAAAGTACTCGTGGCTGGAAGGATCTCTGGGTTTCCCAGCTGGACAGAAATATGGATTCAGACTCAGAGGACCACGGGGTGGTGCAAAGGGAAAACTGGAAAGTCGTGTTACACCTCAGCTCTCTCTGTTACTTCATTCTTTGCACTGTATTTAATTTCATTTTCTTTATGCATAGAAAGATGAATATATAGGTTGTGATACAGCAATCTATAGTTCAATGGAAGGAAGAAGGATAGTATATGTTTTATTAGGTTTTAGGGTTTTGGGGGTTGTTTGGTTTGGGGTTTTTGTGGGGTGTTTTGGTGTTTTTATTGTATTTTATTAGATTTCCATGCTGCATTTTCGTGTGAGTAGAACAGAAGGTTATAGAAAAATTACATTTTTCTTGTAAGTTGAAACTGCTGGTAAAGGCATTTGTTCAGCAAGGGCAATACAAAGGCAACAGATTAATTCAGCTTGGCAATGTGTAGTTTGTTTGGGCTTTTTGTGTCCAATCAGTTTTGAATGCACTCTGAAGATGATTATGAGACCTCAGAGACCTGCCATCTGCAGTGTCCTTTGAGCATTAACATGACTCTCAAGTCACGATGCTTTTTCCACCTCTTCTCAACTTAAATATGTAACTCTCTTGGTGCATATTCTAATACTAATTTGTATAAAAAATAATTCAAAATATCATCAACATTTTGTATTTTATTATAATTTATTTTTTATTAATCCAGACCAGTAATTTTAAAAAAATGCAAACTCTTACTGGAATAATTAATCTAGATTTATGGGTTTTATTTATATATAAAGTGCTGAAGAGAGGTGGCTGCTACATAAATAATACTAGTGCAGAGTGAGATGGAGAAATAATTAGTTACCCAGCTTAATGAATTAAATCATGAACCAACAAATTCACTGTTAGCTGTTATATGGCTTAGAAAGTCAAGCTTTCCCCAAGATACCCTTTTGTGATGCAGATGCTGGACTGCTCCAAGGGTATCTTTGTGATGCACACCAGTTTTATTTTGGGTTCCCTAGGGGAAGAAAGAAGTTTGCTGTTGGTATTTTCTTCCCAGTCTCCTTTCACTGGGAGAGGGATGCCTCCTGAAGGTGAACTGCTGTGAAAGAGAACTCATGTCTTGGGAGGACACAGCGTGTCTGATGGTGTTGATTCAACCCTGCAGACAGTGACCAAACAGCAGTGGAAGGATTTATAAATTTTATTGAATGCCTGTCAGAAACTAAAGGAATATTGCGTTTTTTTTGAGATTGGAATAAAGCCCCTGTGGTGATGAACCTTTAAAACTGCATTTTAATGTTACAGGAGAATTTGGTCTGTGCTTCATGTTATCGATACCTTTACCAAGAACCTTCAGGGAGTAGCCTATATTAAATATATGCAGTTGCATTTACAAAAATAGACATTCTCTGTTTGTCCTTATTTCTCTAATAAACCCTTTGTAATCATACAAAGGAGTAAGGACTGTTTTGAACAGTAATTCTCTTGACTGCTGATAAAGAAGAATTACTGATGAAAATTGGCAAGTCATAGCACCACACGTAACTTGTAGTACATTTGAAACACAATTATTTACTATACATTCACAAATGCTATTCCACCTTTTCCTGAATGGGAAAGATTACACAGCCCTTGTCATGCTTTCCTGGCTTTAATATGTGCTACCTGACTTACAAAAGCTGTTACTGGAATCTTGTGAAGGTACTGTCTTGAATTTCAGAAATAAAGGTTCCCAGAGATTTTACTGAAGGCTTGGACCTCCATTATCAAAATCAGTGGGAATATTTTCTTTAATTTATTGAGCACTTAGGAAGCCTTCACGCCTCTGTGTCACATTCTCCAGAATTTGGCTGGCATGCACAGCTACTGAATTTTAGAGGATCCAAATTGTATGGGACAGGTAATTTCTCCTTTTACCTAGAAGCCAAATAAATATTAAATACTTTATCTAATCTTTTCAGCTCCAAGCTGGGAGAAATAAAGGAAGTATTTAAAAGCAATTGAGGTTGGGTTTTTTTTTGACACAACGAAGTGATTTTATCATCTTCTTACCTGAGGTGCCTCAAGACACAGGATGGAGAATTTAGCTCAGTAATTTTTGTAGCGCACCTAAAATCTCTGACTATGAAGGACTCGCTTACTTCATGGCTTGATAAAGCAGTAGCGTGTTTTGCAAAGGAACTCTGTGTAAACACTATGTAAGTATCCTCTGAACAGTGCTAAGGATACACTAAAACCACTGGACCCTGTTGGTCTAAATTCTGCTCATTTGCCAGTGTCAAACTGGGAGACACCCGAACCTCTTGCTTTGCACCCTTTGGGGGATTTTCAGGCATTAGCACACACTTTCCCATTAGTGGACAGCATTACACTCCATTTAGGGAAGAAGTCACTCTCCAAAGACCTGTGGCAGTGCTTTCCTCTCTGGAGTGCTCTTTAGAACATTTGGTTGTTTATTTTATGAAGACTGCATTAGCTTCTATGTACATTTGGTTCTTCTTTCCTCCCATAATTTGGCCCCTGAGGTATGGATGCACCCTAGCTCAGAGCCTAGGAGAGGTTGTTTTTTCTTGGTGCACATTTTATTTTTGAAGGGCAGATGAATTGCATTCTAACTGGCTCATAATAGCTACAGATTTTGAGGTTTGTATGGAAAAAATTATTTGTTTTATACTTGCCTCCCATGGCTTGTCCTCTTACAAACAAATAGAAAGTTTCTAAGAAAACTGATTGAAAACACATAAAAATTGTCCTGCTGCAAATTTGTGCCTTTATTCAGCATTGAGAATTTTTCTTTATAAAGTAAATGGCTCATTTCTCTTCACCTTTAAGTAAAAAATGAAATCTTATGGTCAAAAATGTTAAAACTAAGGGGAGTTTTTAACTGGGTTCTGCAACTAAAAGTTCTAAAGAAGATTTCATTATAAAAAAAATGAAGTTTAAGGAGTTTTGATTCATCTTGGACTGAGTGGCTGCACAGTTAAATGTGTCTTTTCGGATCTTGCTTTCCAAAATGTGTTTTTGTGAGACCCATATGTCAGTCAACATTTTTAATTTTAGATAGATGTCATCTTAACTTTGAGGAAGGAATGTAGATGAAAAGAAAAATGGCTTTGGCAAGAATTTCATAAAGCTTTCAGAGAGAAGCTTCATAAAGCAGCTAGTAATGGGAAATTAAAAGAGACAAGGCTACCAAAATGGTTCTCTTAGTTATTCAGAAGTTTAAAGCAACAGGGATCGATATTGGTTTATAATGCAATCTCCTGAATTGCACTGTCAATAGAATTTCCCTCAGTGATTCCAGCAGTGACCTCATGATCTTAGGGATGAAACAGAGCTGTTCAGAACAAAGGGATGAATATTCAAATGTTGGACCCACGGAAAGTTGTCCAGGAGTTAATTTATCTGATCAACTTAGTGTTAAGGTTTGTCCAGTACGAAAGGTGCATATTTGCATTTTCACCCCTCACACCTCTGTGCATAACACACAAGAGCTCCGTGTGTAACCAGGAAAAACCTGGAGATCACTCCATCCTCCACACTGGTAAAGAGAAGATTCCACAAAGCCAGATGAGACCTTTATTACATGAAAAGAATCTCTTCAAAGTTCCCCCTTTCTTAGGGGTCCCTGTCTCATCAAGGTCTCACATCAGGTTTTGTTGAGTTTTGAAGCTATTTTCTCTGCAGAAGGAGTCAGTAGTTCAGACTGTAGTGTTGCTTACACATCTGAGGTAGCATTCAAAGTAGGATTAAATGAGGTGGTGGGATCCTGGAACACCTTTTATGCAGCACCAATAGCTCTTGCAAGAACAATTTCAGCTTTCTTCAACCTCTGCTTTGCTTTTCTAGCTGTAGTACAGAAATGTTGCTACTTTTTAGTTCACAATTTTTTTATGAAGGAAGTCAAAGGGGCTGCTTTGGATATTTGTCTGTTTTGGCTTTCACTAATTGAAGAGCCATCATTAATGACAACACGTAAAACATATCCATCCTTATGATATTGAAAATGTCTGGGCTTTGTGGAAGGTGTATTTAAATATTTGAGGGCAGAAGAGAGGCAGGGTTAGTTTGTTTTTAGAGGAGTCTGGGTGAGAAAGGTGAGAAAGAGCTTTGAATGAAAGGAGTAGCCTACTGAAAAATAACTTACAGAAAAAAAAATGGTGAAGACAGAGAAAATGTCCTGATTAGCCTCATCAAAAAATCTCCCATAATAAAGTTTACTAAGAGTATCAATAACAAACCCTTTTGGAAAGAAGAGAAGTAACATGTCCACAATGATTTTGAAGACCTTAAATTTCTGCTCTACCCAAAATGTAAATAGAAATTTTTAGTAGTTAGTGCAACAAATAGRACRTGGGTTAAACATAATACAAATTAGCAGAAATATATGGTGCTATTATTCTATGGAGAATTTTAGGATTTTCTGGTTGGGTTTATACAAACAGGAGATTGATTTTTAATGGCAATTTTTAAGAATGTACAGCATGTCAGAATTGGG
>NW_026624371.1:0-60512 GCF_030028575.1 Malurus melanocephalus
AACTTGCTTAGTGAATACTTTTTCACATGTCATCAGTTTTAGGAGATAAATTTTTATTTTTTTATTCCTHGAATTGTTTTAACAAGCTGACTACTTTTAGGCACACTGTAATATTACCATCACTCATCTACTGAATCCAGACCAGTTGCTGAATGAAATAATSRTTGTYCTTTCAAAGAAGCACGTGGAATATGTTCAAAAGGGGTAAGTGTAAAGTATGATTCAACTTGCATTTGTCTAAATGGTTGCTAGTCCAGTCCTTGAAAAAGCAAAGTATTTAAACTTAGTTTCCCGACCCCATTGTAAAATTATCATTATAGAAATTATACAAAGCACCAAATGAATGTGTGCAATGTAACTTATTCAGTCGGTACAAAACTGTTAAGTGTGTTCTAGCAGAGCTCTTTCACCAACAGGTGTAAACCAATAGAAATAACATTAACTCTTAGGCAAAATTCACATCAGCCTCTGTCTCAAGTGAAATTTTAAATAAGAAATGTCAGCAGTTTAGGTACAGTCACATGACCAAATGGGACAATTTTGAAAATTAGTGCCTCGTTCTTGGCAGTCAAAAGACATTAGCCTTTAGGCAAGAAGTCAGTACATTTTAAAAGGTGTGCAGACACCACATGCCTTTCTGTGGATTATTTGAATTTGTATGCTTTACTAGCTAAACTTAAGGTACTGATTTGTTAGAATGACTATTTCCTGAGCTCCCAGTGCATGAAATAACCATTGTGCTCATTTTCCGATATGCATTTTGTCAAGTTCTTGAGTATTTCAGTGATGGGTGTTGGTAGACCATCAGAGTGTACCTCAACCTCGGATGCATTTTCAAACTCATAATCTGTAAGGATGCTGGATTGCACAGCGACACTTGCTCACATTGTAATGATTCAAATTGTATTGAGTTTTTCCTGTTTTCGCACCAGCTCCAGAGAGGAGAGTGATGTTGTCTAGGAAAAACATGGGAACTTTCCATCATTCCAGCTCTGAGGGTGGTGGTCTTTGGCTAGCATGGGTTCCTGTGGCAGGGTAGGACATTGGTCCTAGGGCATAATGATAAATACAGTGCCCTGAACTATAGAGTATTCACAAAGCTCTTAGGTGATTAAATTGTGGGTTGCTTCACAATATTCTGACAAGCAATGGGATATTTTCTTTAAAGTGCTCTTATTAATTTAAAATTGCATTGCAAAACAAACGTGAAATGGTTCGATGATTATTCTGTTTTCCCTTCTGTTTTGCAGTTATACCCTGAAATGTCAAACACGATCAGATTTTGGTAAAATAACTATAGAGTTTGAGTTAGAAGTGTGTCAACTCASTAAGTCTGAAGCAGTGGGTATCCGGCGACAACGGCTTAAAGGTGATGCCTGGGTCTACAAGAGGCTGATGGAAGACATCTTATCTAGCTGCCAAGTATGAGTGGCAGAGCCTTTTATCATGATGTTTTAGAAGGGTCTTTTCACGGAAGTAATTCTTTGTCACAGTCGCAACTACATGTGAAAATCTGTCATCCTGGGTTTTTAACCATCCCTCTTTGTACATATTCCTTGTGTATGCTTCCTTTAAGATTAGATTTGAAATAAATGTTTTGCAACTGCAAATTTTCTGAAGTGAAATTCTGTAAACCATTCCCTTGCTTATATCCTTTTCACATATCTGGGTTAAAAAAGTACTGGTGTTTATGTGCTGAAGCTTATTGTGGTATGTCTTCAGTTATCAAGTGCATGGTGCACAGTAATAGTCATTTGCATAATTCTCTTCCTGTCTCTGCTTAAGTAGGATTTATTGAGATCATTAACTAAGTCACAGCTGTGGTTCCCAGAGTTACACTATATGCTCAGTGTTATACAAAATAGGATGGGCTTCAATAAATGTGAACTCAAGAGTGCCAGGATTTAAACTGATCCCATATAAAGTGTTGAGCTATCTCATTTCAAAGCCTCAGTGATGCTTAACAAGCCTGTGCACTTTTTGATGCTCTTGTGTTAACTTGATCACATGAAGATCGCTAAAGAATACCACCACTTTTGAACTGTTCTTCATGGAGAAGGCATTTATCACCCMACTGTCTACAAGGAATTCAGTAGCACCTTTAACAGAACTTAAGCAGCAGAAATAAAACTTGAAACATGCAGAACAAGCAAGAACGTCTAACAACTGGCTGGAGGGTTTGGGTATCATACCTTACAGTATGGTGCATATCTCCCAAAGCTTGTGCTGGGTGCTGTGTGGAGTGTTTATTTCTGCCCTTAGTTGTGCTACAGCAGAAACCACACCAGGCTAAGCCCAAGCAGCAGCAGTGGGTAGACACTGGGTAGCCTTTCTCTGTGCAAAGACATACAGTAATGCCAACACCTGAGGCAAGTTGGCAGTGTTCTGCAGCTTTTTCTTAAATGGAGTTTACTGCCGTATGCTGCACATATTACCCCTTGTTATTTCTCCTTAACTAAAGCCTAAGGCCTGTCCACCCAAGGTTTGGGTGGATGAGAGAGCTGAGCATTGCTGGAAGCTTGCATTGACAGGCATGAGATACAAAGTGCACTAAAGAGCCCATAACTAAGCAAGTTGTAAGGTAGGTAAGTTTATTTGCAGTGCTGGGTACATGAGAGGTCAACGTCTGAAGACACATATGCCTTTGCCGTACAACTCTTCGGTTTATATGGAGTTACTGGGTACATATGCATTGGGTTTTGCACTACCTCTATACATATTCACCTGTTCCCGCTTGCTATGCCAATGAGTCTCCATGTGTTTATGGAAGTGTCTTTCCTCCTGGCAGTGCTCTTCAGGTGGTCTTTGGATGAAGAAAGTAGTCTAACTCAGGGCAGGACCTCCTGACCTTTGGTTCTTGCGCACGCTTCCTGGCTCCTTGGTATCAGTCCAAACTTCCACGCTGGTTTTTAACAGTTTGAGCATCCAAAGGATAGCATGTCTTCCTTCCTACAATATCTTATTAATATGACTAATTACATCTTTATTAAACTTGGGTTTCCCAAAGCAATACAATGTACACTGAGTTCCAGCAGAGTTAGCTAACTGGAGCAGTTACTGTTAACTCCTTAGTCCTCTATATCAAGATATAGCTGCTAATGAAAGCTCTCTGCTTGTTCTCTGTGACCATTTYCTGAGGARCTGGAGGGTTATTTTRTCTGYACCAAGGTAGAAGCATCCATCAATTTTTTTTCCAATGCAAGTTGTCCCTTTGCTGCTTTTTAGAACAAGTAAAGGAACAGGAGCATTTTGAGCAGATTTCAAGAAAAAAATAAAAATGTTTGCAAGTAGGGAGAGCAGAGAGAGCTGCTGATCTTTGAAATGTTTCAAGAACATTTTAGATGCAGAGGGGACTAATAGGAAAAGCAGGACAACATGAACAATGACATAAACTCACCTGAGAGATGGTACGAGAGATAGTAACGGGTAGTTGATCACATTAATTGATAAAGGGGTGTGGAACATGGTCATGTTCACTTTTGAAATGTTATCTAATTAAGGACCTTGACAAATGGGATACTAAGGAAAAGTGGGAAAGTCAGAAATTAAAATGAAGGAATGCAAATCTGATGGGCAGTCCTGCAAGAAAAGTTGGACTTGATTGAATCCCTTCGACCTGACACATTTTGTGATTCTAGTCTGACAGAAAGACAACAAACCAACCTGTCAGTCGCAGCAAGATCTCTGGGGCAATGGCATCAAAACAGAACTTTGCACTTGGTGAGGCTGGAATATTAAGAGCTGGGGTGTTGGAAGGGCTGATGCAATGGTGCCAGCTGATGGGGCAATGCATAGAGGTCTCAGCCTAGTGCTGGCTGCATCATCCCCAATCCAGGTGTGTATGTGTATTCCCCAGCAACTGTGAAGCTGGAGCAGCAAATAAGCAGGAGGCCTCGGGTGTGGGTAGAGGTGTCACATAGGCGGAGGGTAGGTGGTTTTGAGGGGGACACACGAGCCTGGACTGTGCCCATGGRCTAATGCTGCATGCTGCAGTGGGCATCAAGCTAGATCAGATGGAGAGCAGGGGACCACTTGGGGTCAGTGGATCAGGGTCCAGAATGGTTTCTGGGTACCCTTGACTACAGCCTGTGCTGTAGGAGACAACTATGCTCCTGACATCCATTAACTGCTAGTACTGAAATGCAAATATAATACTCATACCATGCGGAAGATCTCATATGTAGTGTGTGGCTGGCACATGAAGTAAAGATTTGTGTTGCTAAAAGCTAGCTAACCTTTTTTTCTAATGAATTAGTACTTAAATTTCATGTCAGCACTTAAATACTTTCAGTATTCCCAGCTGCAACCTGACACTCCTGTTTGGTTTCTGCATACTGAAAATGAGTCTGCTAAATATCAGAAAGTAAGTTGAAAATCAGCTAAATGTCAGTGGAGCAGCCGAGGGTTGTAGGGCTGCAGTATCGCGTGATCTCTGGTTTTCCTTGCTTTCTTGTTTCAATACAAACTTCTTCCCAAGAACTTGGCTTTCTGCCTGGTATTTGATCAGAATCAAATAAAGTTAGAAAATGAAAGGGTTGATAGAAGGAGTCGTATGGTTAAGTTTCACTAATGAATAGCATGACATGTTTTAAGTCACCAATTACAATAACACAACCCAAGGGTTGAAGAATTGCTTTTTTCACCTTTTGCATTCCATGAGTTTTCAATTCAGGAATGACTGGAGAAATATTGTGGAACACCCAAACTGACACTGCTCAGACTCACATTCTCTGTGTGTAACTATCTTCTCCCTATGGTGACAAAACATGTTGTGAATGGACAAAAAGTAAGTAATGTGTCTTGTTCATTCTTTTTAAGCTGAAGATCACATTAAGATTTGATTCACATTGTCTTACAAGCTCTGATTTGTGAAATACGGTTCTTCTTCATAGGCTAGACTTCCTGCCTTTCTTTACTAATATTCCTTTCTGTAAATGCAGAACATTTGGTGATAGGAATTAGAAAAYGGCCAAGAAACAAGAKTCRTGTGTGCCTTTATTTTTTAAGCCAGACTGCTGCTACTATGACAGTAATTTTATTTACTGACATTGCTGGAAATCTATTTCAGCTGACCTCGGGTAGAACTCAAAGACAAAAACAAGGGTTAACAGATAATAGATCTGTGTGGATAAGGAGAGGCATAGGTTCTGTGCCAAGTTTGTGGAAGCCTCTGCACAGATGAACATAGGGCCTGAAGGGTTGTCTTCCTTGCCTGCATTCAGGCAGCCAGGTTGTATAATGTCATGTGTATCGATCAGTCTTGAAAATATGCTTGGTATGCTATTCTTAGAAGCCTGTACTAACATTAATGCTTTGGAATTTCTTTTGGAAACAAGACTCAATTTGCATTCATTATTGTCCTGGTTTGGCCTGGGATTGAATTCATTTCTTCCAGGAGCTGGTACAGGGTTTTGGGTTTAGGATGAGGATAACATTGATAACAGACATTTTAGCTGCTGTTAGTGCATAACCTAATTCAAGACTTTTCAACTTCTCACGCTCTGACAGCAAGCAGTCCAGGGACCACAAGGAGTTGGGAGGGAACACAGCCAAGATAGCCAAATCCAACTGACCCAAGGGATATCTGCAACAATAGGGTGTCATCCTTAGCATTTAACACTGTGAGGAGAAGGAGGAAGGGAGGGACAACATTTATCTTCCTGAGTCATGGCTAGGAATGAAGGAGTCTTGCTATTCTGGGTTTGGCTGAGCCTCTTCCTATCCATGGAGAGTGAGGAATTAATTCTTTGCTTTACTTTGCTTGTATGCTTTTTCTTTACCTATTAACCTGTCTTGATTTAAAACCAAGGGTTTTAACTTTTATCCTTCCATTTCTTTCCCCTATCCCACTGAGAGGGAGTGAGCAAGTGGCTGCATGGGGCTGAGTTGTCAGCTGGGATGAAGTCATGACAATAGTACATGAACGTTGTCTTGGTGTTAACATTAAGCTTGAATTTTATCTCTCCTCAAGGCTACCATTTGTTCAAGCATATGAGTAATTACAACTTACCAACTGTGTGATTTGTAAGACTGAATTCACCAAGCTTTGAAGCCTCATCTTGACTCTCCACTTCACCATCCTGATGTTGAGGTGATGTCCCCGTTTGAAAGACAGGTGTTTGCCAATGAAGGCAGGGACCCCCCTTGGAGTGGTGGATATAACCCCCCTTCGCTCCGAATTATTATAGCTTTGAAAATTACGGGCTTTCAGGCAAGAATATGGGTAAAAGGGAATAACAGTTTTTACTAATATGTATAACAAGGTGAAACAAGTAACAACAACAATAGCAACAGCCAACCCAGTCCCAAACCCAGTGACAGCCTTACAGAAATACACCCTCCCCTTTGGTGCAGTTACAGTCCCAGTCGGCAGGGGTGCTGTTGGCTCCCGACTGGGCAGGGCAGGTGCGATGATGCTCCAGTGGCTGCAGGGGGCGCTGTGGCGCAGGTCCCAGCTGGCTCAGATCTCCCGCGTCGCCAATGGTGGACACAAAAATGGCAGAGGTGGATGGAGAAAAGTTTCTCTGCAAAACTCACAGTGGAAACGCTGATCTCGGTGCTCCTCTGGACAGCAAGAAACCTAGGACGGCAAAGAGACGAGCAGAAATCCCGCGGCTGTGAGACGGGATGGAGCAGAGCTCACCCCTGAAGCTGGAATCGCAGGGGTTCCCGGCAAGGCACAAGGGAGAAAATCACAGAGCAGCAAACAGGAACCCAATGATGGACTCCGCAGAAAAAGGACAGGCCAGCTCTCTCCCAGAGCAGCCAACAGGCAGACCTCCTTCTCTCAGCGAAGCAGCGAAGGAAGTTACCCACACCACACCACCCCCCCCCCCCCCCCCCCCTCCCCCGTCACCAAACAAAAACACTCTCCCAGGCTTAGCAAGATCGTTTACATGGGGCATAGGTATCATTGTCTTCACTAATAGCCCAGCCATCAAAAGGATGACCTGGCAACTAGTGTATCCCAACAAATGGGAAAAGAAAAATTCCCAAAGAAAGGGAACAAAAAGGGGAAAATCTTAACCCACAACAGGTGATCTTTCTTCATCTTCTTTGAAAAGCAGATAATCAAGTAGTCTCTATTCTTTTAAGTCCGTGTATGGATTTAATGTAAAAGCCATACTCTTTGCGCTCTTTCTACCAGAATTGCTGTGTCTAGTACTTTGTGCCGTGTTCTTTCTGCTGTGCATCTTCTCAGTTCCTCCTTTCTGTTCCTCTCTGATCATCTTCAATTTTAGGCTCATCCTGACAGAAAGACCCACAACGTTCCCTCCCTTCCCTCCACCGGAGAGTGAGAAGGGAGAGCAAAAAGCCCAGTTAACATGAAAATTTATGGCTTTCAGATAACATAACGTAATTGAGAGAAAGATACATATGTGCTCCAGAAAATGGTCAGACAGGCTGAATAACTTCAGTTGCAAAATAGATTTATTACTAAAAAAACTACTAAGAATACTACTGCACCGGGGAGGGCAACAAAGATAGGGAAAAATTTAGAAAGAGAATAAAAACGGACATTTTAAGACACCTGTTATCCTTTCCAGGGACACGTCTCTTTCTCAGGTCATCCCTCTCCACCCCCCATGTCTTCCCGTACACACAGGGGACAGGAATGAAAGTCTAACATAGATCAAACTACTCATYATGGTTGTCATCCAGCATCATAGGAGAAGCGTTCTTACAGCTCCAAACTGTGGGAGGTCTTTTCCCAAGAAACAGTCAGTGTATAACTGCTGATGGCAAGGGATTCTTTTCTTTACCTCATAGGAGAAAGGAAAGAATGTTCTCCAAGGCCAAACTGCGCTGTTTCGGCAGTGTAAGGCCACTATCACAAATCTCCTGGCAGAACACAACATCCACTTGCTTCAGTTGTGGAGCAGGGGCTCCTCTCCCTCCCTGCAGAACACAATTTCTTCTTAGCATCAACTTGCTTCAAACATCATGGTGGATGGGGGGGGGGGGCGGCGGCGGTCAAGCCTCTTCTTCTTTTTAGGCTTCTAATCAGTTCAGTCCAGTCCTCAAAGGCCAGGTTTGTTTTCCTCAGAGCAAGGTCGCTCTCCTTTTCTATACAGGTCTCCCATTGATGAAATAGTCCTTTCGAGAACAACTTGTTTTCTCCATGCTCGAGAACCATAGCAACAGCACAGCAAACCCATCCCATCTTCTCCTTAATGTGATCTAGGGTCTCTGTTTTTCTTCTTACATCTCCTCACCCTCCTTCTCTGTTTTTCCCCAGTGCATGATACTAAGACTAAATACTAACAACCTAAAAACTACATGGCGGCCACCCCTATCTTGTTTTGAATTCTTATTAAGTACAAGACCATTTGTCATCACAGAGGTGTAACTAGCCTGTACAATTGGCCCAGGCCTGATGAGCAGCCTGTCCATCCACCTCAGAGCCACAATGAATTGGTTCTATAACACAGGGGGCAGGGCTCCTTTTGCTGGAGCAGAAGGAGAAAGCTTCTAGAACTTCCTCACAGGAGCCATCTTTGTGGTTTCTTGGTCCCATCCCCCCACCACCAAAAATCGGACCAAGTAAAACCATGACAGAGCTTTAAAGTAGTTTGGAAGGGGGAAAGGGACAAAACTGGGCTGAGTAGTGAGAGACAATGGGAGGATGCACCAAAACTTGAGGAACTGAGTACTAGCGCAATCGCTCAATCGCAAGGTGTTAGCTACAATGAAGCACAGCTGAAGCTCTTCGGTACCAATGCACGCAGCATGAGGAACMAACAAGASAAGCTTGAATCGTTGGCTCAGTTTCGGTGATTTGATGCCATTGGCATAAATAAAACCTTACTGGGGTGAGTCCTGTGATTGAAGTGSCCTCCTGAAGAGTTACAGACTCTTTAGGAAGAATAAACAGGGCAGATAAGGCAGGGGAGGCACACTATGTAACAGAAGGGTTAGAATGTAGGGAAGTCACAGCTGCTAGTGGCACGGTGGAGAGCCTCTAGGTAAGAATCAAGGAACAGTCAAACGATACAGATGTTTCTGTGGGAGCTCACTATAGAACTCCCAGCCCGCATGATAAAGCCAGACAGTTATTCTTTGAGGAACTGAGAGATGCTTCCAAGTCAACTGCCCTTGTCCTTCTGGCAYACTCCAGCCTGTCAGAAATMAAYTGGGAGCAYCACACAGCTGATACAATGCAGGMCACATTACTGGAATACCTACATGATAACTTMATAGGATAAGTACTAGGACGGTTGACTGGGAAAGATGCCCTCCTTGATGTTTTGCTTGTTAACAGAGAGGGTTGCATGAATCACATGATTGGTGGTCATCTTTGCTACAAGAGCCRYAAAGTGATWGAGTTTAAAATCTTTGTTGCTAGAAGGAAAAGTGCTAGAACAATTTCCCCCTTGGACATCAGGAAAGCAGACTTCAGCGTGCTCAGGGAAACAGAGAGCAAGATTCCTGGGAAAATTCTTTCAAAGGTGTTGCGGACCATTAGTGCTGGTCACTGTTTAGGCATCGCCTCTTGAGGTCACAGGAAGAGGCAATTACAAAATATTGAAAGTCAAGCAGACAAGAGAGAAAGCTGGCTTGGTTGAGAGGGATCTTGTTTGGGAGACAAAGCAGAAAAGGAATGTGTATGCCCAGCAGGAGAAGTTTGGAATGACATGGGAGGAACACAAGAGATGCTGCTCTGCAGGGAGAAAATTTTTGCAGCTAAAGCTTAACTGGAGTTGAAACTTGCCAGAATTTGTGAGGGACAATAAAAAGATTTCATTTTGCTTTTTTGGCAAAAAGTAGTGCAGAAATTACACTGTCCCATTCCAGAATGAGGACAGTCACCTCACAAAGAAGGAGTTTGACAAGACAGGAGTATTTAATGTTTTTCTTACCTATTTTCAACATGACTAAGGAGGTTCCAGAGCCCAGAGCTGAATGATCATGGCTTGAGAATGATAAACTCCCAGTTGATCGTGAAGTTGTAGGGATCTGCTGCATCAGCTGGATCCCTGTAAATCTGTGGGGCCTTATGGGATTCATCAGAGAATACTCAAAGAGCTGGCTGATGTCACTGTGAGGCTTCTCTCAATATTTGAACAGTCATAGGAATATGGAGAGGTCCCAGCTGAGTGGAAGCTGGTTAACATTGTCCCAGTTTTCAAAAAGCAAAAGAAGGATGACCCTGGAAACTACAGGCCCATCAGTCTCATTTCAGTGTCTGGTAAGGTTATGGAGAAGATTATTCTGGGAGGTATTACAACATAATACCTCCCAGAATAATCTTCTGAAAGACAACACAGGCATTGGTGACAGCCAGCATGTTTGTATGAGAGTTAAGTTCAGCTTATCAAATCTCATTTCCTTTCCTTCACAATGTAACCCACCACGATGATCAAGGGAAGCCACTGGAAACAATCTTTTTAGATTTCAGTACAGCTTTTGATGCCATTTTAGAGGCTTAAAGATCAAAACTTCCTCTAACACTAAGATCACCAAAGACTCTGTCTACTGCAGTAAACTGCTAACTGCTCAACTGTGACTCCCAAAACCCACTCCCCCCCCTCCTCTTCCCACCCTTCCCTCTCTCCCATGCTATCCCACCCCAAATATGCCTCCTTGATTCTTGGACAGTGAGTTAAGCCTCCTGATGAAAACTTGAGGTAAGAATTAGGTGCTGCTATTGTCCATTTATCTCAGGCCTAAGGAAAGGTAAATAAGCCTGGGGGAGAAGGTATCCACAAGGAAAGTGCACTCAGCAACTATGGTGAAAATCAGCTCTGACAGATCTGCCAGGGGAAACTGTAGTCCACTGACTCAAGACAAGAAACACATTGAATTAAAAGAAGAGATAGACTGAGCATGGGATTAATTAGCATTAGAAGAGAAAGAATCATTTAACCAACACAATGAGAGAACTGTGTAGTCACTGAGCATTAATTTCTTTGTTGCTAAAATGTATAAATGCTGAGTTTTGAGCAGCCTCAGGATCCCCACCACTGGGAAGCCCAGGATGAAAAGGACTGATGGAGTACTGTCTGGATCCACAGGGATGGTGACTACCTTTCTACTTAATCTGTCTCTTTCTCTCACTTTCTCTGCCCTCTGCTCTCTTTTTTTATCTCTCTCTACCTCACATTATACTGTAAAATAATATTCATTCTATTGACTGGTGTCGTTTGCACCTTAATTCAGGTGGAGGCATCTTTGTCCAATAATCAGATCTTAACATACTGCCTCTCACAGAGTCCTTTTCAACAATCCAGTTCGCAGGTGGATAAATACATCACACAATGGGTGAGCAGCTGGCTCATGGGCTGGGCACAAAGTGAAAGGGGTGACATCAGGCTGGTGACAGTGGAATTCTTCAGGGTTCCATCCTTAGTCCTGTTGTCTTCAACATCTTCATAAACAACTTGGATACAGGACTCAAGGGGATGCTAAGTTTGCAGATTATTCAGTTTACAGGCTCCCCAGGAAAGTGATCATAACACCAAGCCTGACACAGTTCAAGAATTTGGATAATGCTCTCAGGCACATAGTGTAATTCTTGGGACTGCCCTGTGCAGAGCCAGGAGTTGGACTTTGAGGATCCTAGTGGGTCTCTTGCAGCTTAGAAAAATCTGTGGATTTGTTGGATGGTCCAGAGAAAGGCAATGGAGTTGAGGAGAGGTCTGGAGCAGAAATCTGATGAGGAGCAGCTGAGGGAGCTGGAGAGGTTCAGAATAGAGAAAAGGTGSTTTGGTGAGGACCTTCTCATCTTCTACTACTCCCAGACAGAAGGTTATAGCCAAGTGGAACCTGGGCTCTTCTCTCAATCACCCGGCTGCAGGACCAGAGAAAATGACCTCAAGTTGCAACAGGGGATGTTTGGAGAGATATTGGAGAAAACATCATTGAAGAAGTTGTCAAGCCCTGGCAACAGGCTGCCCAGGACACTGGTGAAGTCACCATCCCTGCAAGTGTTCCAAAGTCATGTGACTATGGCACTTGGGGGACACTGATTAGTGGTGAACATAATGATACTTCATTAACCCTTTTACGGTTTGATCTTAGAGGTCTTTTCTAAGATGCCTAATGATGCTGTAATTCCATAAACTGTAACTTTTGGAGGTTAGGATTTCTCCTTTTGTTCACCCTCTTGGGGAATTTTTCCCCATTTTTGCTGCTTACAGACAATAATGACCAAGGATTTAGCTTAATGTCTGGATGCTTAAGGAAGACAAAAGAAGTTGCCAAGCCCAGGGGGGAGGAGGAGGACTCCTGGAGTCACTTCTCCAATCTGATGGTTTTCTCTCAGGAGAGCTGAGATCCCGTGATCATTTTGGCTAGGGGAAGAGGGCGGGGCAGTCTCTCTCTCTTGGCTTGTTTGGTTTGTGGTGAGGACGGTGGACCTGCTGCCTGCAGGAGAGAACTCACGTGCTGCCGCTGCATAGCCCAGCATCCTGCCCTTCTTTTTCACTACACTGTATCTTTTGCTCCCTTGCCTTGCTGGACCCATGATTCCAGCTACCTTGGTCAAGTTCTGATACATCTCATCGACAGCCATAAGATTTTGGTCATCTCTGCCCAGCTTGCTGCCCCAAGGCTCTTGCTACAGCTCCTCTTGCTGTCCAGAGGTGGCACCAGGATGGGCTCCCCCTGTGAGTTTATGAAGGAACTTTTCTCCATCCATTTCTGCTGCCAGCGCCCACCATTGCCACATAATAGAGATGATAAAAACAGGTGGACCCACACCAGAGTGCCCCCTGGAGCCCCAAGGGAATTCATCGYGTCCGCTCTGTCCTGCCGGGAACCAGCAGTGCCCCTGCCAGCTGTGACCATAACTGCACCACAGAGAGACCGTGGGACAGACCAGAGGAGACTGTCACTTCTTGGTTGCTGCTATCATTGTTTGTTGCTTATTTACCTTGTTACTTTTACTAGTAAAAAACTATTATTCCCTTTTCCCCCATATCTTTGCTTGAAAGCCCCATGATTTCAAAATTATAATAATACAGAGGGAGGGGGGGCCATATTCACCAGTCCAAGGGAAGTCCCTGCCTTCATTGGCAAACACTTGTCTTTCAAACCAAGACACTAACTCAATCTGGAAATTTCAGTCGTGCCTTTTACTACTACCAGTTTGTATCTAGGCCACTGAGAAAGATATTTAGCAAGAGTAGTGCCAGACCAATACTTGAAGAATCTTCTAGAAGTTCTACCCTCTTCAGCAGATGACATTTCATCTCTCTCACTGCCTTATCTCAGTAATTCATGGAGTAACTTCTGTCCTTCTCGCAATCACATTTCCTATCTGTTGCAGTTTGAGCACCCTTTGAAAGTATAGATAATTTTTGTTACAGATTACTTAAGAAAACCAGTTCACAAAGGAGGACTGGAATAATTTTGATAACAAAACTGTGTGGCATGTTGATTATATTTTGAGGAACAGACTGCAGGAAACCCTTCCTGTTTTACCTCTACAGCTCACCAGTTCACATGTTTAAACTATTTTTCTGTTCAAAGCTTGATGTGCAGATCATTTTTAAAGTCTGCTTCAAAATTATAAGGAGGAAGATATAATTCATAGAGATTATCATTCTTGTTGCTTTTCTGTGTCTTTTCTTCAGAACTTGTCTATCTGGATTGCTTTGCATAACAGTGGGCAGGTAGACAGTTCAGGTGAAAAGGTCACAACTCAAGTGAGAAATTGCAGCTGGTCTGTTTTAAGATGAAAACATCTGTGTAATCTGAGCAGAAAAAACTGAATAAAATTTTGAGAAGGGGAAACCAAAATATGTTTGCATATTTAAGTTAAGCTAATTATTGAGCCTGTAGAGTGAGTTTTGGTGTAGAGGCAATGCAAGGGAAAACCACACTAACTTGGCTATCCAGACTCAGTCAGGATTGAGTCTATTAGTCTGACTGCTTGCCTCTTGCCTTTTGTTTTACCAAATGAAATTCAATATACTAACCAAAGGAGTTACAATAGTGACGTTTGTAATTTATGAAAATAACAAGTCAAAAAAGCAATTGGGAATGCCTTATGGAAAGCTCCTTCAATGCTTAAATGTCAGCAATTTTTTTGGAAGAGACTGATAATAAAATTTTAGCTATTTCATTATAATATATTTGGCAATTAGTACTGGTCCCTAAAGCTTTAAGTTCTGGGTGTTTGAGAGCTATAATAGCAAACAGGGTTCAGGAAACTTTTGCATTACACCCTCCTGCCCCTAAAGTCTGCTGAACATTTGGGAGATGTTTTCCATGACCACAAAATACCTTTTTATATTCTCATCTGAATATTGCCATCCATCCCACATGGCACATCCTACCCTTCTGCAGGTGCAGGCATTGCATGAAACTGCATGGGATGCTGATCTGCTAAAGATGGTGCAAGAAGAGACACCCCACTGCCAAGTCTCCAGCTGGGGCTGGCATGCATGGAGGCGCTTACAGACAGGATAATTGTTGTGCTCTTTTACATTTTGAGCATGGAAGCAGCAGGGAGATTCTTCTCTTCAGGAACGAAGGTGGCTGCACTGCTCAGAGCAGCAGGTCAGGGGATGGTATTTCTCTCACAGCTGAGGTCCTGCCTGCAGCCCTGGGTGTCAGATGCAGTGAGCTGCAGATTCTGTGTTTCTCACCAGTTGCAGAGCTGGTGAGCAAAGCAGGCAAAACACATTGTCCTGTTCTTTATGAAAACTGGCTAGTGATCCCAGGAGAGCAGCTGCTGTTCCCAGATCCCAAGTACCTTTTTGTCGTGGTTTGAACTTGGCTGGAAGCCAAAGCACCCACGAGGTTGTTCCCTGCCACCCCCCCACTCTCCACCAGGGAGGCAGAGGGGAGAGCAAAAGCCCAATTAACACTAAAATTTATGGCTTTTAGATAAGATAACATAATTGAAAGAAATGGTCAGACAGGCTGAATAACTTAAATTACAAAATAGATTTATTACTAAAAACTACTAAGAATACTACTGCACAGGCGAGGGGAAGAAAGACAGGGAAAAATTTACAAAGAGAAGAAAAAAACCCAGACATTTTAAGACATCTGTTTTCTCTCTGCAAACCTGTTTCTCCCAGGTAGTTCCTCCCCACCCCTTCATGCCTCCCCGTGCACAAGGGGGCAGGGAAAAGAGAGTTTTAACATAGATCAGTCTACTCAGTATGATTGTTGTCCAGCTCCACAGGAGAAGAGTTCTTACAATTCCAAGCTGTGGAAGTTCTTTTCCCAAGAAAGTCAGTGTATAACTGCTGGTGGCATGGGATTCTTTTCTTTACCTAGTGGGAGAAAAGGAAACAGTCCACCAAGGCCAGCTGCTTCATTCTGAGGCAAGGCCACTCTCTCAAATGTCCTGGTAGAAGAGTTTCTTCTAAGCATCTACTCACTTCAGATGGGGAAGTGGGGGGGGGGGAGGGGGAGGAGGGGCGGTGGTCACCTCTTCCCCCTTTTTGGCTTATGATCAGTCCAATCCTCCAAGGCCAGGGTTTTTTTACCTCGAGTGCAGGCTGTCTCTTTTCTATATAGGTCTCCCATTGAAGAAATAATCACTGTGATAAGAATCTTTTCCCATGGTTGCACCACAACAAGAAACACCCTTCTTCTTTCTCCTCCTTACTGTGATCTTGGGTCTCCATTTTCGAATTACATCTCCTCATCCTCCTCCTCTGTCCTTCCCTAGTTAAACTAAATCTAATGGTGGCCACAAACTCTCTTGTTTTGAATTCTTCTTGAGTACAAGACTATTTGTCATCACAGAGGTGTAACCAGCCTGTGCAATTGGCCCAGGCCTGATGAGCAGCCTGTCCATCAACCTCGAGGCACAATGGATTGGTTCTAAAACACCTCCTTTTGCCAGAGAAGGAGAAAGCTTCTAGAGCTTCCTCACAGGAGCCATCTTTGTGGTTTCTTGGTCCCATCCCCCCACCACCTAAAATACAGACCGAGCAAAACCGGGGCACTTTTGAATTATAAAAGTCAACCAGGCTGAAGGCTGTCTTTGGCTTGGTGAATGGGTACCTTTTGATTGGTCAGATCTTAGTGTTCAAGTAGACTTGATTAAAGCAATTCAGTAAAAACCTCTATTTCTGAAAACATATTTTGCAGTAGTTAAAGCAGAAAGCTCAATCACTTTAACTTTAGTTAAAACTAAAGTCTTTAAATTTAGACAGTAAACCAACTTTCCCTACATAAGGGATATTGGATAGATCATAGTGACTTATTTTACATGTTCTAGGTGAAGGAGGGAAGATTATACATTTAGATAGCACTGTTGTGGCTTGTGAACAAAATACACAGCATCATGCACACAGGCACTTGTCAGGTGAGAAAAATATATCTGGCAGACTTATTTATTTTTGTCAGTGAGCTCTGGTTAAATCATGTAGACCTGAACATGCTGTGAGCTGTCTCTCTGCTTTAATATGGGGGCTGTGCTTCATTAGAGAAAATAAAATCATCTACTATGATTTTTTGGTTTTATCATATTAGTGTTTTGGCAGAGAATTTATTCCGTTTCCAATATTTATTTATTTATGTGCTACTAACTAGCTTCGCTACATTCCCTAGGGAAAGCTCCATTAAAACTCTTAATGTGACATCACATATTTTTAGTAGACTAGAAAACAGTTGCAATTTTAATTTAAATTGAAATGACTGTGTAATGGCTGGACAAATCGCTCTCTGATCCCTAGAGCTCTAATTGTAATTCTCCATTGTTTCTATGCATAAATTTTCTTTATAAGTGCTCATTCTGAAATACTTACCAATTTTTTTAAATGTACTGTATTCATTTAATAGTTTTTTTATGGTTAATGACTTCATGATTAAACTTAAATGTTAAATAAAAATGGTGGAAATTATATGCCTAATCAAGTGTTGGGAAAATAAAAAGTGTGTTTGTATTTGAAATGACATGAATTTAAGTACCTTCTCTTTGAGGAAGGAAAGGGAAGGAGACAAATACCCTAGGAGTAATGGGCAGAATTCATTGTGTTTCTGTAGCAGAAGAACAATAATCGAGCAGCTCTTCTTTAGCCCTTCCTACTACCTCTAGTTATCATCCCAAGAACATAGCCCTATACCCAACAGCTCTTGAAAAGGAAATCAAGTAATTAGTATCTTGCATCAACCACATTCTGATTTGTTTAGGGCTGGACAGACCTGGGGGGAGCTCCTGCCTCCTGGGAGCTGGTAGCTACCCCAGTCCAAGACTTTCATCGGAAGCTGTCACAAAGTCTTACCTCAGTTTTCAGAATCCATCTAAGATATACACCTGCCAAGACCTTTCCTTAGCAGCAGCTATTTGGGTGTGTTCTATTGTCATTGGTGACAGACCTGGAGATRCAGACTGTACCTTTCCTCCACTCTCAACACTACTTTTTTACCTACAGCAAATTTTCCTTCCACACAGACTGCTTCACACCCTTGTGGTCCTTCTTACCTATTTTGCCCTCTTTCTCTTCACTGTCTGTTCCACGAGTTCTCCCTTCTGCCAGAAGTCTTGCACCTTCTCAGTTCATGACAGCGCTTAGGTCCTTTGCTTCCCACTCAAAGCCTCCTTGGGAAGGAAGCTCTTGGCTTCCATTTCCCACATGCTCATTACATCCCATAATCTCTCAGTTTTTTCTGAAATCTGTGAGAATTTCTAAATTGATTTAGAATCAATTCTAATCTTCTAGAATCTTCTAAAAGTTATTGCCACTATTCCTGAAGACAATACAAAGTGAGTTAATGACCATCCTTTCTAGGACAAAGTTCTCCCTGTTATCTGTTGGTAAAAGGAGAAAATTCTGT
Source organism: Malurus melanocephalus (assembly GCF_030028575.1). Taxonomy (NCBI): domain Eukaryota; kingdom Metazoa; phylum Chordata; class Aves; order Passeriformes; family Maluridae; genus Malurus; species Malurus melanocephalus. Next base: position 17,746 of record NW_026624371.1, read on the forward strand.
CTCAAACTATTGCTTCAGCAGAAGGATTGAACTTCAGAATACATCACAATCCCATGGAAGAACACTGAGTTATAAGAAACTCAATAAAGAAAACTAAATGCCCCAAGATAGCCTATAGGAGAGAATTTCCATGTCACACTGCTGATGCCAAGCAATATTCATAGAATTAAAAAACCATTTGTGTTGGAAGGGACCTTTAATGGCCATCTAGTCTAACTCCCCTACAATGAGCAAAGATATCTTTAAAAGCTTTATTTTGTGATATGTACTACCATGCTCATGAAGCCATATGTGAACACCTGTCTATCACACATCAGGAGACAGGTTACTCATATGTGTGGGAGAGATGTTCATTGCAGGGGATTTAGGCAAAACTGCCTCTATACCCCTTCAACTCAAGCTGTTCAGTGATTCTATAATTCTATGAATGCCAGTGGAACTGACAAGCTGTACAGTAGCAATTTTGGGACCTCTAGGACTGGAACCTCTATTGACTTCTATCAGGTCTTTCCCTGGAGCACAGGAGCTGGATGTCCATGCAAATGTCTGGCCAGAGAGTGTTTTTTGCTTTTACAAATTCTCTATCTTCTTTATCCATATATTTGTAGCTCTGTAGCCTATTATTGTATTCTTAGTGAGTTTTCTCAGTACTTTTCCCTGCCCTGATAGGCAGAAAGACAAAATATGTTCCAGAGCTCCAACTCCCAGGGGTACAAGGCCCCTTACTGATCTTGTTTTTCATGGGAACCAAGGTTAAAACCAGCTCTTCAAAACACATATTTATAAACAATGTTTAGCTCCTACATAAGGGGGGAATGAGATTCAGAGGGGGTTGAAGCAGGGGGAATTATTTCACCACTTACGTGTCTAGTTGGTGCTTTTTGTCAGTTACGCTAATTTGCTAAATTTATAAAGCTGTATTCACCCTGTTGGGGGAGAAGGGAGCATATGGGCAGTTTCTGATTCTGCCTTTGGAGGTCTCCAATAAAGATCAGCCTTTATATTATCTCCTATACTAACATTATCTTCAAAGTGTGTTGTTTTATTTATAGGTTCTTCGAGGCATCAAGAGGATTGCCCATGTTTGAACTCAGAAAAGGTGACCACTGGCACCAGACAGTATACTCATGGGACTCAGGAAACACCCCTGAAATTTTAACAAGTTTCTTGAGGCTGAGGAGCAGTATAGGAAGCAAGCACAGACACTGACATGATTAGGTAAAGTTGGACCTGCATCAGAAGTAAAAGCAATAAACTTTTTCCCAAGAAGATAAATGATTTAGAGTTACCTTATAAAATAGTGCTAGCAATTGTGAAAATTGAATTTTCATTTGCAATTTGAAATTCCCCATCAGACCCAGTTTTCTTGAAAACCTATAGCTAGCTGGGAAACGAGGAAGCAGAGGAAAATATTCAGTCTTGCTCCAGTGTCTATTTTCAGGGTTTCAGCTTCACAAGCCAGCTGGGAAAATGTAACTGAGTTGCTGAATATGTTGACCTCAAGTGCTAGCAAGGAGAAATTTAGCCAAGATAAAGTAAAGTTCCCAAATGGGGAGCAGTAAAGCGGCTTCCTGCTGTTGGAAGCTGCATCTTCATTTTGAAACATGGAGATTTGCACTCAAATCTTCTAAACTCTCTCAGTATCACTGTGCAGCAATACTTTACAGCCTCCTCATGCAAATGTCCAGGATAATACAGGCTTTCTATTAATTAAAAGCTCAGCAGCTAGAAACTCATCCATTTTTAATTAATTGAATAGTAATAGATTTTTGGTTTTGTTTAACTTGTAGTATAAAAGAGAGTTTTAACATTGGGATTTGGGCTGCTTAGGTAAAATCCTGTTCAGTACACACCTCAGAAAAAAAAAACCTGTAAAAACTCTGTTGTGTGAATTCTGAAATACCAAGTCTAAATCTGTATGTTTCTAGCTGAATCTGCTAATATCATAATTCTTTACACACACTGTGACCAAATCTGAGACTAAGCAGACCCATACTTCTCTGGATACTTCAGACAAAGTGGGGGTCTTGCCAAGGCTCATGATTCAACAGGACAGAACAAGACTCAATGGTATTGCAATCCATTGTACTAGAGGAGTAATTATTGTTATGTGTTGTTATTTAGATACTTTTTTAGATACTCTTGTGTAGATATCAGCGATATGTAGATACTGTGGTCACAGTAAATCTGATCACAATCATTCCCAAATTAACTATGTTCCACTTCTCAAACATGACTGAGAGCCTCCCCTCAGCTGCTCAGCCACAGTACCACTACAGAGATAAAAATTTTAGAGAAATAGTTCTAAGATGGGTGATTTTGGTAGTGTGTGGATAGAAATGAAAAGGTACTGCCCTAAGAGGAGACCTTACAGGATGTTGGGGATCCCAACCTACTGCAGTACAGGAGTCAGATGAACAACCTTGGATACAGAGCCCTTGAAAGACAGCAGTGAGGTGCAGATCCAGAGTAAGACGCAGGGGCAGTAGTAGGGACACTCCTCCTGTGCCCTCCTGGGAGCTCATGGTAGAGATGGGGTCTTGGGAGCTTTCTCCTCCTCAGGGGCTGGTAAGTCTTTTGGGAAAGACAGGAGAAGAAGGTAGTGTGCTGCAGCTGAGAACAGGCTTCTATTTTTCCACTCTGTTCATCTATGCATGACTGTCTGCTCACACACACACACACACACACACATGTGTGCACTTCTCCATCAAGATGTGATAAGACTGATCATTGAGTTTTTGGTGTATCAAATGGATTTGATCAAACTTGATCTCAAGGATTGTGTAAGGTAAATTAATTAAATCAATTAAATAGGGCTCAGATGGTCATGGGCAGGTCACAATGGTCTCTGGGTTGCTGCTGGCATGGCAAAATTTATTAAAATGATAAAGTTACAAAAGAAAAGGATCCTGCTTACTGCACACAGAACAAAAAAAAAAGTGTTAATAAAAAAAATCCTAATCGTATAAATGAGCAAAGCCCATCCTGAAAAGCAATTACTTTTTATTTGTCCTACCAAATGTAAACAAAATTTTAAAAATTCCTTGCAAATACATCCTCTTTGGTGATTTTCATGTATTAAAATATGTTATGCTAATTTAATCATAGCAATTATCTTTAAGGAAATGCCTTGTAAGTAATTAGTAGAACTCTGTCTAACAGCAGTGCACCAAACCTGTCCACATGGAGTCCAAGCAATGTGTTCTATATTCTGCAACCATAGATCTGAATATTGCTTCAGATGCAACTCCTCCAGTCGCAACATTGAGCCCTCTGCTGAAGGGACTCAGTCAGGCTATTGTCACATTTGAAGTTATGAGGAATTTGCATTTTCCATAAGGTTTTGAACATTTAACAAAGGAAAACTTGCATTGTTGTGTGCTCTCTCTGCTCTTGACCGGTTGACTTACAGTGCTTTACAGGTGTGAGGGATGCTGCTGTTTTTGTCCATGCAAATGGTTTGCAATGGTCTTTCGGCTCTAGGAGGTGTATGCAGGGCAGAGGGGATTTGAGATTGGGTCTGTTGATAGGGACCCCAGAAAACGTCTGTTTGGGATAGTCCACTTCTCCAGACACATCAGTAGCTGGGAAAGAAAAAGATCTGGAACCCTTCTGAGTGTCTTAGGATAGAAAAATGCACCTTCCCATTACAGCTATTGTTTGGCACCAGTGAAGGACAGAGCACGCACACACAGACCATGTATCACAACAGCCCAACTGTTGGGGGCCGCACTGAATTGCTGACTGTACACTGTCTATGCATGGTGAGTGTGTGTTTTCCTGAGTGTACAAATTGACACTTCCCATCCCATCCTCATCTCAGGTAAAACATCTCTGTTCAGCTGACTACTAAAAATGAAAGCTCCAGCTATTAAATCCTTCTCTTAGGAGTTTTTATGACTGATTCGATGTCAACAAGCCACAGAAGAACCTCATAAAGTTCAAATAAGTGAAAAACTAAGTGCTGCCACTGGAGAGGAATAACCCCAGACACCCAGCTGGAAGGCATCTGAGGATCATGGTGAACACAAAACTGATCATGAGCCAGTAAAGAAGGCAATGACATCCTGGGCAGAGTGTCTCCAGAAGGCTGAAGAAGGTGAGGCTTCCTTTATGCTCAGTGCTGGTGAGATACATCTGGAATATGGTGTCCAGTACTGGCCTCACAGAACCACAAAGGTGATCAAGTGATTGCAGCGTCTCTCCTATGACGACAGGCTGAGAGAGTTGGGACTATTCAGCTTGGGAAAGAGCAGGCTCAGAGGGAACTTATCCATGTGTATAAGTAAGTGATGGAAGGAATGAKGATGAGCAAGTCAGGCTSTCTTCAGTGGTGCCCAGTGACAGGACCGGGCACCATGGGTACTCACGTAAGCACAGAAGATTTCTCCTGAACATCAGCAAACCCTTCTTCACTGTGAAGGAGACGGAGCAACATCCCAGGGAGATTGTGGAGTCTCCATCCTTGGAGATGTCTAAAATCCAACTGGCCACAGTCCTGTTGGCCCTGTTTTGGCAGGTAGTTGGAATGAATGATCTCCAGGGTCCGCTCCAGCCTCCATCATTCTCAGATATTGTCCTGGATTTTTTCAGAGAGATCAGTTTACAGAAACTTTTACTTTTTTCTGCTAGAGAAGTAAGCATGAGGTATTTCTGAGGCAATAGAAAAACTCTAATGCAGACATAAGTAACCAAGTCTGCTGACAGAAAGTATGCATGGGCAATATTTGTTAGCTTTATGAAACCAGTGGTTTTTCCCACTCAAAACAATGAAAACATGAAAATCTGGGACAGAACCCAGGCTGTTTCATATCTGGTATTCTTGGGCACACAGACATTTATATTGGAAGAAATGAGACTGCTGACCTGTGTTGTGTATTGTCATTCTGGCCCTTATTTGAGACTGTTCTAACCTTTTCGGGGAGGTCTAGGTGTAAAATTGCTTCTGTCTGCTGGCTAAGCTTGTCAAAGCAAGAATGCCCATTTCTTCCCAATGGTGAGAATGAACTTGGTTTTCTGTCCTCATTCTGCTGCTAAACAGAGGCTTGTTTTCTGTTTCAGTTAAGCCATAATGGCACTGAACAGTGTATGTGTTCTACACCATGTTTTTTTTCCCCTAGAAGTACTCTATAAGTTCCCAGAGAGTAAACARTTATTCTGCTGACACAGAGCATTAGGCAATGTGAACTTCATTTACTACCATTACCACATATAGCTGCTGAAATCTTTTTCAAAGGGAGACCCTTACAAAAATGGCTTTAGATCAGGATAGCACCCTACACTGGTAGAGCAGATATAAAGTCTGCATTTGTGTGTGCCTGTAGACATATATAAAGGATTCTGCACTTGTTACACAGTCAGCAATCCCCATGAAAATAAAACATAATAGAGTTAATATCAGTTAAACTTGATTTGGAAGACTGCAATCTTCTAAGCTTTTGGTACATGTAGAAAGGAGGAACTGGTCATAGTCAAAAGTTTAGGCCTTGTGTCTGAATCTCTGACAATGCCAATGTGAATTTTCTTTAGACAGAGATTAAATTAATTTGGCTCTAATGAAATTGAAAAAGGAAAAAAAAGCCCACACTTAACAAGGCTGAACTACACCGTGTTATGGATCAAGATGTCCTTGGCTTTTCAAACTGTTCTAGAAGAGGGATATAATTATCTGGTAAAAGCTATTGGTTATCATTTTCTATTAGTTCAATAGGACACTTCCATTATGGAAGGTCACTTTTCTCCAGATACTACATTGCATTTTGTACAACAGTGTACTCATAGGATGTGACATTTGCTGTTCTGCAAAATAAATTACAGTTCTTGTCCTGTGGAAGCAACTAAAAATAGGCAATCAAGAGCAGACAGTTATCTTGCAGCATATGGCATCTCTGAATGAAGGCAAAGATCCTGATATTACAAGGTGGGAGTCTGAGCACTCAGGTGCACAGCCAGTGCCATCTGACTTGCTGATGCATGTTTTTATCTCATGAGGGGGCCATGGTTCCACGGTTATTAAACACCAGTTTCCAACAATCGTAGCAGCTTTGACTGTTTTATAGCAGTGGTAATGCAAGGCAAAATCTTCTGAGTTTCTTTTGATGAAACTTGGTATTTGGTTGGCAAAATGGTTGTGATGACTCAGTAGTGGTATGTATACATCGTGGGCGCCTTGAAGGCAAATGTGTGATGTTACATGGCTCCATCTCATGCCCAACTTCCATGTGTTGTTGCCTGGATTCAGTGTTGAGCTTCRGACCATGGTCCCACTATGCAGAACTGAGGACTTGTCAGGAGTTTTCAACTTTCTAATCCTTATCTCCAGGAAAAGCATTACAAATATTTACTAAGCAGGTAGTTGAAGGACTTTCTTAACAACTATTCGTGTGTCCTTGCCTAGAAAGAGTAAAAGCAAATAAGTAAAAAGAAGAAATGTCATCTTGCTTGTAAACCTAAATGAAATATTTGTTAGGAAGTGTTTGCAGAAATCCCATTATCTTTGAAGAGGCAGTTTCTCACCTTTGGTCTTTCTTTATCTCGTCTGTGTCTCCCACCCCTGCCCTGTTTGAGCCTGGATATCTTTGCAGCTGCACAACATCACTGTGCTGCACACGGTAGATAGTAATTTCTGACATATTACAGATGAATATAAACTTGCATTAATAGTTAAAAGTAGAGTATTAAACCTGTGTTTTATACAGAAGTGATTGATGGCTTCTATTACACACCATTAGATATTTTATTCTTGTTAAATGAAGAGCAGCCAACTTTGTCAAGTATTTTTAGTTCCCCCTGGTCTTATTGGCTCCATCTATTTTCAGAGATGTTCTGTAAATGGCCACATATGGCTTTGTGTCTGTAGGAGTGATGACCGTACAGCTGGCTTTCATTGCCCACCAATTTACCAGAGTCCCCTTTATTGTGAGCCTGACAGCACCAGGGAGCTTTGCAGAACTAACAAAATATATCTATTTTCTAATTGTCTATTTATCACTTTCCATGGATTGGTGGGCCTCTCATCTGAAAGCAAAGGGGGGACAGCCTTGAACAATGATCCCTGTCAGGGCAGTTGCTCACTTTAAATTAGGGTCTCATTGCTAAGTAACTAATTTAGTCCTGCTATCAGACTGAAAAAGTGTGTATTCAGTGCAAAGTGCCAACTGGGGAATTGATTATGTCTTCTCTTACTGTGCATGATAAAAGTGCCAGTCCGGCAGGCGGTAGGTAGCTCCCCAGAGGCTGAGASCATCCCAGCATGAAGGGTCCGTGCCAGACAACCACGCAGGGGCTGCATGAGGTGGTCAGACTCTGGGAGTCTTGGCATATGCCTCGGGCGCTCAGGACCCCTGTGTCATATGTTAGAATGAGAGAGGATCACTGCCACTGTCTCTGATCTGGAGTTGGACCGGGAGGGAAATGGGAAAGAGAGGCGGCTCAGGAACCAAAACAGAGAGAGGATGTGGGGGCTGGTGGCTGTGTTGGTCCCAGGTTTTGTCCCCTTGAAACAATTCACCCAGCCTCCCTGTCCACATGTCCTTTTTCCATCAACAACCCAGGAGAACATCTGCAGCAACCTGCACTAACAGCAATCTCTCTCGTGTGTCCAGGCTGCCCTTCTCCATCAGGTTCAGTCCCACTACAGTACTGTGGCTTAAACAGGATTTGTCATGACAGATGAAACGACCACACAATCTGAGCACCAAGGAACCTTTTTCCCAGCTATAAGACAGGTCTGGACTTGATCCAGAGCATTCCAGAGGATGTTGGTGTGCCCTTCCAAGACCTGCTTGTTGGATGACTGAGTGAAAGGATGTGTGAACAGCAAAGGGGTTAAGATCTGTTCCCAATCAAATTTTTATCAAGGGATGAAACACGTGTTGTTATTCATTTCCAAATACAAACCTCAGAAATTGTCTTGGACTGTGACCTGAGCCACCTGTCCTGTCCTGTCCTGTCCTGTCATGTCCTGTCCTGTCCTCTCCACTCCTCTGGCTCAGCCCAGTCTTACCAGCTGCAGGGTGGAGTATAACAGCTGAGTGCAGAAATTTTCCATTTTGTTCACTATAACAGCTGAGTGCAGAAATTTTTCATTTTGTTCTGCCTTTGACTACCTGGATGTTTGGTTCCACAGGACAGAAATCCTCAGCTGCAAGCAGGCCAGCATGAGCATGTACAGATGTATTTGGGACACATCTTCCCTTTTCTTGGCACGTCATAGCCTAGTGCTGGCCTATGGTCTAAAGCCCAGAGAATCAACAGGCAGAGGCAGGGTCTCCCTTACTCCACATTTCAGGTTCACTTGCTACTACACAGGTTTCCTTTTAATGTTTAATTCATTACTCCAAGGAGGGAAATTAAATGAAAGACCTTTTCCTTCCTGGTCCCATGAGTTACAGGGGTTGGACTGCAATGCAGCTCACATCTGTGCATCCTCTCTGTGCTTGCCTTGTGCTGCATGACCCCCACCACATCCCCCAATATTGGCTACAAGAGCAGAGCACAGCCATCAACAGCAAACATCAGCATCATCTGCTCAGCTGGCTTGGACAAGCCAAGCATGAAGGAGCATTGCTGTTTTCCTCCAAAGCTTCAGTCACTCAGGGCACCCTGCACTCAGTAGTGACAGTTAACATTCATGTCCTGATTTTAGTCACTATAGGCTCTTCAATTAACATGCCAAAGAAGATATCTGTTGACTTTAAGGAAGCTGAAAATTCCATAAATATTAATGTCCATTTTCAGCAAAACCAGAAACTGAAACAATGACATCTTCTAGTGGACCTGTGTAGTGCAGCTCCAGAAGACAGAGTCACAGATTGGTTTAGGTGGGAAGGGATTCTAAAAGTCATTTAGTTCTAAACCCCTGTCCCATGGACAGGGACATCTTCCATTAAACCAAGTTGCTCCAAGGCCTCTCTGACCTGGTTTTGAACACTTCCTGTGACCTGGTTTTGAACTGTGGATGAGGCATCCACAACTTCTCTAGGAAATCTGTTCCAGTGCCTCACTACCCCACAGTCAAGATTTTTTTCCTAATACAAAATATAAATTGATCCTTTTTTCATTTAAAATCATTGCCCATTTTCTTATGGCAATAGGCCCTTGTTAAAAAGATGAACATTTCTCTCCCCATTTTCTTACTATGAAAGGCTCTCTTCCTTTCAAGATACACAGCACGCAAGGTCAGATTAGCAGAATTCAGTGCTTATTTCCCGTTTAAATAGTCTCTGTCTCCATCTGGTGGAGTCTCAGCACTGTGGAGGCACAGCAAGGTACCACATCTTCGACACTGTTGACAGATGCATGGACACCAGGCATGGAGCAGCTGTGGAGCTGCTGCTTGAGCTGCAGTACTCCACCCTGGACTTGATGCAAGGGGAAGACTCACATGGCGTGCTGCTGCCAACGGCAAACAGTGTCATCACTCACTGGGACACACCACAGGAGACGTGGTCTTGGCAACATGTGACAACACATGGCAAAGTTGTTGGCTCCATGTCAGGCACCCATCACACTCAGCTCACAGCAAACAAGGTGCCTGTGGTACCCCTGAGGAGAGGAAAGCAGGTTAAGGACATCACTGCTATCCTGCCCAGGCTTTTCAGAATGTGCTGCCATTATAATAAGCTACTGCATGCTACCGTGGAGATAATCTTCAGCTCAGGTTGCTATCAAGTGGCTAATTAGTACTCATTTTTAGAGTTTCAAGAATGCCTGCTTCCATCCAATGCTTTCATATGTTTAGTAAATAAAACCTAAAATTAGACTGATAGGAGTAAGCCATTCTTTGCTGTGAGGATGGTCAGGCACTGTCAGTGGAAACTCATACACTGTTTAGAAAGTCATAGACACAGACGGCTCTCTGTTAGCAACCACTTTTAAGGACACAAATTCCTCCCACAGATTAGCATGGAGATAGTAATAACTTTAAGGAACTACTGCCCTAGGCTGGACTTAAGCAAGTGTCCAGTCATCTACCAAATCCAAGGCTTTGTTTTCTATTATTGCTCCCTAAGCCATTCTGCACCGCATTCCTATGAATAATTAAAATTAGAGTCAACATCCAGGTGTATCTTGTGAACCTCAGCTCCAGGTACACATTTTTCCTTTGTCACTAAGCTGTGAGGGCTCTATGGATCCAGGGTGTATAGGGCTATTTTGATCCCAAAACAGATCCTGGACTGTAAGTAGACCTCAGTACTTTGTGCAGGTTTTGCTGCCACCAGATTACCCCTCCCAACTGCCAAACTCATACTGGAATATAATAAAATATGTGAATTTGCTTTGCATTTTTACCAAAATTCACAGGAGATATGGGAGTGGAGTACTAACTGGATTGATCTTCTAAAAAGGTAATAGGGGTGGAAAATGGAACCACAAAATAACCTAAGTTGTAAGGAGCTTTAAATGTTACTTAGTCCAACCCCCACAGGTACCACAGCAAAAACATTAGCATGTCACCAAAAAAAATCTGCAAGAGAGAACTGCCTTGAAAGAGTTATCAAAACACAGCAGTACAGCTACACCCAGCTGTACAACCACGCCGTAATTTCACTTTTTCGCTGCTTTAAGTCTTCTTAAAAAGGCAATTACAGCAAAATCAAAATGCTGTAACTGATCAGCTGAATGCTATCTTCTAAATATTGTGATTGATTTCCACATATCATCTTTTAAATGGCCACCACTGGTATCAGCTGAAGCAGTTGCGCTTACACTTACGGAGTTGAAATCTCACCAAGACATCATCACTGCCAAGGTACAGTGGGCTTTGAGGATCACACTGTTTTCTATATCCCAAAAGATGGAAATTCATACTAATTTTATGTGTTTTAAGTTTAATATAAAGAAAGAAAACAAGCAGTGCCCAGGTTGTGGCTGGGTTATTACTGTCTCAGTTAAAATTTTGAATTAAAGCATGATCTCTTCCATAATTATGTTTACCACTTTTGCCAATTAGGTGAAAAACATGGTACCTGGGAATTAATGACAGATAGAAGTAATTCTTTCCCCCTTGAAATTTAACTTAGGGCGCTATGTGTAACATTGCATAGAAATTATGTAGAAATCATATATATAATGTAGTTGTGAATTTTAAAGTTGAAATAACATTAGTGGTGTGAGCACCTCCTCTTGGTGGTCACAATTGCCACAGCAATTAGGAAGCTACAGGGCCCAAGAGGTAAAGGATCCTGACTTTTAAATTTAGACTGAGCTCTACACACTGTGCACAGAGGCCTTGTGCCTGCACTGCAGGAGCTCAGTGCATCACACTGAACTAGTGAAAACTTGAAATAGCACAATGACAGTCAGTCCTTCACTTTTGCATTTCTATTCCAAGTGTCTGAAGTATTTGAAGAGGAAAATTGTGAAGTGGTAAACAGAAAACATGTCCTATATTTATTGTTCTCCGTTTCTCCTGGCAGGAGCAGACAAAGCTGGGCTACGGTCACTCCAAGAGTCCTCCTCCTCCTGCTCAACACGGTTAATGGTGGTGCCCCATCCTGAACAGGCAGGCGTGGAATTCCCCCTCAAGCAGCCCCTGCAGTTTTTTTCAAGTCAGAGACAAAATAAAACCAAGCCACAAACAAACAAACAAACAAAAAACAAAAGGAAAGGAAAAGAAACCCTTGCCTGAGCAGCAGGTGAAGAGCCAGCCAARCAAACACACCCTGCCCAGAGTTGTGAGAGACCGAGAGCCTGGGTGGGCAGCTTTTTGAAAACGCGGGGTGAAAGCCAACTTCCCCACAACCCAAGATTCCCGGCTGCTGGGTCTTGAAGAGACAGTAACAATTTTCAGGCATCAAATGTTTTTTGGGATACATTGTCATTATTAAGCACTCCAAGACAGCACTACAAAAATGGTGTGTGAGGCCATACTCAGGGACATCTTCCAGGCACAAACCCAACTCTCCAGACAGGATCGTACATTAGAGGCAACTTTTATTGGRCTGGCTCAGTATGAGAAAAAAATAGAAAGGCCTTTGTAAAGAGAAGAACAGATCTCTATAGTTCCCAAGACTGTTTGTCCATCATTTTAAATTATTTTGTATCAATATAGTATAATCTGCCTATTCAGACACACATTTCATTCCTTCTGAGTTTTTCAAGTGCACAGTGAATGTTCCAGGCGTTTGAGCAACCTGAATGTTTCAGATACCTTCTTGATACCAGGATGATAAAGGTTCTCCCAAGCCTGACACAGATTCAGGATTTGTCCCTGCAGGCTGCCCAATGAAAACAAAACCTAAAATCTCACAGTAATAGTCTGCATCAACTCAGCCTGCAACTCTGCATTAATTAACTTTTTAATTTTAAGCAACAAAGAATATTGGGGTTTATGGTCCTTTCATTGTGGCGGCCAAAGCACAAACTATAGTAGCTTTACAGTGTGGAAGATTTTAATTTGGTTTTCTGCATTCAGTTCTTCTCAGGCTGCCTCCCCTTAGCCCTCCATAGGTGAATCCAAGAAAGGAATTAAAATTGTAATTTATTTATATCCTCTGTAGACACTCTAGATCCTACAACTGCTGTCTTCTGATTTATTCAGCCAATGTCCTTTACAAGATGATTGCCAATAGATGTTGATGTATCGAAGCAGAATCCCATCCTGAAAGCAGAGAACTGTGCCATGGCTAAATTCCAAACCTGTGGAGTAGGCAATTTCCCCAACAGGTGCCCATCACTGGGTTCCTGCAGCCTGGAGAACCAACTGGCAGCACCCGCAGGTGAGGAACAGAAGGAACAGCAATTTGGGTTATGATCTGGAGCCCAGGGATGATAGTTGTCCATTTGCTTAATCCCTTCAACAAAGGCATCACAAGTGTTTCCAGCAGCAGAGCCAGGGACCAGTGATGAACTGTCCCTGTTGTGTCTCCTTTCCTCAGGTTCATCCCTTAAAATGTCAGATGAACATGAGTACCTTCCATTCCATTTGCTGGCAGGGATGCCTCTCTTCCCAAAGCAGAGGCTGTTTTTTCACTTGAATATGTAATAGCCACCTCCACCTGGGTGACAGGCACCTCCCATGACTCTCCGGGACAACATGACAACAGCAGAGCTGCAATTTTAATAGACTCCAAGTAGTTTTTGCAGAGCAAAGCCTTAAAAACTCCCCAAGGAGAGATCATCAAGCAGAATGGTCCCACGTGCTGAGTTTATTAGCAGGCAGGACGGGGAGGTTGATGAGCTCGTGCGGCTGAGCAGACAAGCTGTCAGACAGGACTCCTAATCCAATCAGTTACCTGTCGGAGGGGACTGCTCTGTGGTGTCTGACTGTGGCACCTCTGGGGAGCACCGTGCTATGGCCTCCCAMACTGCTGCCCACCCTAGCCAGGGGCCAGGGATTCTGGGCATCCCAACCCTGTGGAGGAGAAAGCACAGTTAAAACTGCACTTGGAGAATTCCACCCGTGTGGTGGAAGGCATGTGTGAAAGGCATTGGTGTGTACAGGTTAGAGCAAGCTCAGGTTTGCTGGGAAACAGAAGCACAATTAAATATTTTGGTGATTTTTTTTTTTTTTTTTTTTTTTTTTTTTTTTTTTTTTTTTTTTTTTTTCCTTTTCACCTTGCAATGACCTGGAGGGGGGCACACAAATACGTGTAAAATAGCATGAGTGTTGCGTGGCTAGAATGGTGGCATTATGCTGCTCTTGATGGCAGGGGCTAAGCGCTCTGGGAGGCTTTGTTGGTGTGGAAGACTGCAGCACACCAGGTAAATACGTGTGAGCACTGAGATGAAAAATCTCCCCCAGGGACAGAAACACCCAGCACCAGACTGTCTTGGGATAGAGACGCTCCCCATGTCTCTTCACCTCAATGCCATCCACTGCATGGTGTGCAGGGTGGGAAGGGTGGGCCAGGTGGGCAGAGTGGGCAGTGCTAGGGCAGCAAACTGAGATCTGTTCTGAGCAGCAGGGAGGAAGGGGTGTGGGCTTTGAATGAAAAGAGGTGACTCCTTGACAGTCCCAGAGCTATAGACTGAATAGCATCATTAAAATGAACAGAATTAAGAAAAAAAATAAACAAGAATATAACTTTTGTCTAGAAAATATTACATAGCTTGGGGAAAAAAATGTTTTCATTAGAATAAAACCTACCTTTCTATTAAAATAAATGCAAATATATATCACTTTACACAGTGTTTGTTCAATCAATCACAAACTAAATGCATGATTTTGTTTTTTTTCCTGAAAAGATGAAAAGTCCTACATATACTAAAAGTGGTTGCTCTGTGATTTCTGGATGTTCATTTCCAACATTTTGGTTCATGGACCTTTAACGAAAAACACAAGTGGTTATATTTTATGCCTGTATGTGTTTATGATTCCAGCAAATTTAAACAGGATTAATGGCTCTCTCCTAGGCTGCAGAACCTTCCAGGAACCTGCAGTGGTATTGTCCAATTTTCTTCTAGTGACTAGAGCCACCTTTTTATGAAGGAAATAATTGTTAGCATGACTGCACTAATATTTGCAATTACACCAAATTTTTTTTTTGTTTGAACTTCTCTAAAGACCAGCATCACCAGGCTTTTCCAGAGGCTTGTGATGCAATGCAGTGGGCTCACTACAAGAACACGATTTGCCTGCTGTTAATGTCTGGTGGCTGTAAAGAAGTTTCTCACAGTCTCTGCAAGAATAGAAAGCAACTTAGTGGGGTTGGTTCTCATTCTGATCACCTGTATTACATCCAAGGGTACCCTGTGCCAGAACAGCATGGTTGTTCAAGTACATGTTCAAACAATGAAGGTGACCAATACAGTAATATAAATCTGGGAAAATAGTAACAATGCATCAGATTTACATTATTTCCAACTAAGTGAAGTGACAACAGCAAAATATCCAGCACTACAACAGGCAAAATCCAATGTGTAGGCTTTATGGGAAGTTCTACAAAAGTCAAGTGAAAATTTGATTCTGAAAAGTGCTACAGACATCTGAAAACTCTGTAATTTACTGTAGAAGCCTGGGGTACTCTACTTGAAATTCCAAGATCCAGAGAGAATGGACCAGCAAAGTGAATGAGTCAAACAGTTCCACTTCTGCCTCTGCTCCTGCAGATACTCTGTGGTTTTCAGTCTATTTGAGCCTACCCCTCACAGAAATGGCTTGTATAAGAAGCATGAGATGTCTGACAAACTCTGCAAGATTTTGCTCCTGTCACATTTATGTACATTGCATGGCACGGATTTTGCTGAGAGTTTAGAGGGGCACAGGTGGTGTGTGGGGGGCTGTACAGGATGCTGTCATGGTTTAATTCTCCCCAGTCAACAATTACGTACCCCACAGCTGCTTGCTCAYACCCCGCACCACATTCCCAGTGGGGAGGAGAATCAGAAAGAAACAGTGACCTTTCTGAGTTAAGAACAATTTAGCAATTGAAACAAACTAAAATATAATACTAATAATACTATTAACAATACTTATAATAATAGTAACAAAAATGAGAGCAAGAGAGAGAGGACTAAAACCCAAGAGAAACAAGTGATGACCAATATAATTGTTCACCTGTCTTGGGGTGATTTAATTATGATATTCTATTCCTGATCATCAGCTTTATACCCAGAAATGGGTCCTGTAGCTTTAAGGTGAGTCCAGGGGAGGCACAGCAGCGGGGAACTCTGACCATGGCTTTGTTAAGCACGCTTCCCTGAGCTCTGCTTTGTGGAAGAGATGTACATTGTAGTTTTACCTAGCTTGGTTTTTGTTAGCTTATGCGAGAAGTTTCTTTCCCTGGGCTGCAGTAGCCATTTTTGTCGGTGGCTTACATTGCTTCTTCTTGGACTGTTCGGGTTAGTTTAGTCCGGGAATCCGACCATCGGCAGCTGCTGGTCAGCACGGACTGGTGGGGAAGCCATGGGGACACCCCATCTCAGTTCAGACCTCAGGAGAAGCTGAACCAAGGAAAGGACTCTAAATCCACCAGTTTTGTTTGCAGTGAGGAGGAGACCAACACTGGAGGTTCACCAGGTTCCCATCTGTTTATCCCCCTGAGCTCCTCCATGGACTTCCCTCCCTTTCCTGAGGCAAAGTGAATTGCCATTTTGTTCCTTTTCACCACGTGCTAGGTTATTTTTAACCTTGCCTTGGCATTTTGGCTGTGGGTAGGTGCGGGGCTAGGTTCTAAAGGTTCGATATCTAACAGTTGTTAATTTCTTCCCATTCCCAGCAGGCTCTTTGTTTGTTAAATAAACAGGTTTTTTTCACTTTCATCCCGAAAATCTATTTCATATCAGTGGAAAGGGTTTGCTGAAACCCTTTTTTTTTTAATGGAAACATTCATTCCAGAGCATTTTCTCCTCAAAACTGTCTCTCAACCAAGACATCACTTCACATGGACTGATTACCAGCCTGTCCCCAAAGAAGTGATCATTGCCTCCTGGCGACTTCCTGCTGTTCATATGTTCTAGGTAGGATATTCTAGAATGTCCCTTTGGCCAGTTTGGGTCAGCTGTCCTGGTCATGCTCCCTCACAGTTCTTTGTGCTGTGGCAGAGCATGGGACACTAATTTAGGGTAAGCACTACTAAGCAACTACCAGGCAACATATCGAGAACAATGTATGAGAACAATGAGTGTGTTATTAACAGCATTGTTCCCATACTGAATCCAAAACACAATACTGCGCCAGCTGCTGGGAAGAGAAATGACTCTATCCCAGCAAAAGCCAGGACAGAGATACAGCTTGGAGTGGTATGGGTCTCATTTCCTGAAAGAGATGCTGCTGCACCCAGAGTGGCTCTGATCTGGTGCTCTGCAGGTCACCGGAGTAGCTGCTGCAGGCAGGACTCAGATGGGGTTCGGGGGTGCTGGGCTGCCCCAAACAGCATGGGCAGTGCTGACATGCAGTGCTCCACACCATCTCATGCTGGAGGAGTGCATGCAACCACTTCCCACCTCTGCTCCTAACCTCCAGAAGAGATTTTGTGCATAGAAGCCCATTATAGTTTTTCTGATTATGTTGGCTTTCATGGTCCTACTCTGTCCCTAGGATGAGCTTTCAGACAGCCACAGTGCCCTCTGACAACTCCTCTGAGGGTCAGACAGAGGATGAGAGGGTGCCCTGCCAGCACCTCAGTCATCAGGCTCATGGGGACAGAGGGACCACATTCAGCACGGCCAAATGCAAAATTCAGAGCAATATGAAATATGGTTGTGCAGTATGTTAACAGTGATGCCATAAAGAAGTTAAAATAATTAATACTTTGTTGCAGTTAATGGATTCAAGGGCACAGGAACACATACATGAGCTCCTGCTACAGGTTTCAAGAAACAGCTTAGGAAATAGGAAAAAGCAAAGGCGTAAGTAGATATTTGGGATGAAAGCTTTGATCAGACATTGTGCAAGTACCTGTGTCTGCTGAATGCCAAGGATTCCAAATACTTGTTTGGGTGTGTGTCGTGGTTTGAACTTGACCAAAAGCCAAAAGTGCCACACCCAGGATGTTCCCTCCCTTCCCCCCACTGGAGAGGCAGAAGGGAGAGCAAAAAGCCCAATTAACATGAAAATTTATGGCTTTTAGGTAACATAACATAATTGAGAGAAAGATACATATATGCTCCCGAAAATGGTCAGACAGGCTGAATAACTTCAGTTGCAAAATAGATTTGTTACTAAAAACTGCGAAGAATACCATGGCACTGGGGAGGGGAACAAAGATAGGGAAAAATTTACAAAGAGAGGAAAAATAAAAACGGACATTTTCAGACATCTGTTATCCTTTCCAGGGATGCGTCTCTGTCTCAGGTCGTCCCTCTCCACCCCACCCATGTCTTCCCGTACACACAGGGGACAGGAATGAAAGTCTAACCTAGATCAAACCACTCATTACAGTTGTCATCCAGCATCACAGGAGAAACGTTCTTACAGCTCCAAGCTGTGGGAGGTCTTTTCCCAAGAAACAGTCAGTGTATAACTGCTGATGGTGAGGGAGTATTTTCTTTACCTCGTAGGAGAAAGGAAAGAATGTCCTTCAAGGCCAAATTGCGTTGTTTTGGCGGCGTAAGGTAACTATCACAAATCTCCTGGCAGAACAGAGCTTCTTCTAAGCATCCACTTAGGATGGTGGAGGCGGGGGCACCTCTCCCTCCCCATAGAACACAATTTTTTCTTAGCATCAACTCACTTCAATCGATGTGGGGGGGCCAAGCCTCTTCCCCCTTTTTGGCTTCTAATCCGTTCAGTCCAGTCCTCAAAGGCCAGGTTTTTTTTCTCAGAGCAAGGTCGCTCTCTTTTCTATACAGTTCTCTCACTGATGAAATAGTCCTTTGGAGAACAGCTTGTTTTCTCCATGTTCGAGAACCACAGCAACAGCACAGCAAACCCATCCCATCTTCGCCTTACTGTGGTCTTGGGTCTCCATTATTTCTTACATCTCCTCAACCTCCTGCTCTGTTTTTCCCAAGTGCATGATACTAAAAATAAATACTAACACCCTAAAGACTACATGACGACCACCCCTATCTTGTTTTGAATTCTTCTTAAGTACCAGGCAATACGTCATCACAGAGGTGTAACCAACCTGTGCAATTGGCCCAGGCCTGATGAGCAGCCTGTCCATCMACCTCAGAGCCACAATGGATTGGTTCTAAAACACAGAGGGCAGAGCTCCTTTTGCTGGAGCAGAAGGAGAAAGCTTATAGAACTTCCTCACAGGAGCCGTCTTTGTGGTTTTCTTGGTCCCATCCCCCCACCACCAAAAATCGGGCCAAGTAAAACCATGACAGTGTGTCTCCCAATCCTGCAAGGACCAGTAAACAGCAGTTGGAGCAGAGGAATACCCAGCAGAGCCCATACCCATCCAGAGTGGAGCAGAAAGACAGGAACAAGACTAATGGAATTCTCCAGAGAGAGATGCTGTCTGTGCTACTGCTTGGTAAACATCCAGCCTACAGGAAAAGCACTGCTTACTCATGTTGTATAGAGTATAGAACCCTTGATTCTGTGTCATTCCTTGTATGCTGTGCCACCTGCTCTTTGGGACCTAAGAGCCTGTCCAGTTCCACCCCTTGCCATGCACAGGGACACCTCCAGATTGCTCCAAGCATTGTCCACCTTGGTCTTGAGCACTTTTAAGGATGAGGCAGCCACAGATTCTCTGGGCAGCTTGTACCAGTGCTTCGCCAGCCTCACAGGGAAGAATTTCTTCCTCATGTCCCACCTAGTCCACCCTTCTGCTGGGATGAAGCTATTCCCCCTTGTCCTGTCCCTTCATTCCAATGTCTAAAGTATTTCTCCAGCTCATGGACCACAGGGGCAACCTGTGAGCTGACTTGTGTGCTGTAGGTGTAAACGGTGCAACTGGTTTCACTGGCTCATTGGGCGTGTGTGTGTAAGTCTTTTACAGTTGCTCCTGGGTTGTCCTCCCTTTAATTAAACAAAGTTTTGAGCTCACTGTTCTATGCCCCAATGAAATGTTGGCCCTATAGACTGCTGACTGAAATGCTCTGGCACATGCTGAGATTGGGTGGCCAGAGGCTTCAGCTGCAAAGGGAAGTGCAGCCAGCGACAGATCTGTTCACTGTGTTGGGCATGGACGTCTATCCTGAAGTAATTTCTGGAGTGACATTAAACATCATGGCATCTGCAACCAACAGTGTAATGCATGCTGTCCCCATCCTCTCCCAGCACCACATGGAACAGTTGTTGGTGACATGAATAGGGCACTTGGCTCTACTGCCCCGTTAGTCTGCATGGACAGCTTCTGGGGTTTCGCTTGTAAAAGCATAACGGAAAAGAAACTGCCAGCCCAAGAAAAATATTTCAGTAATTCCAAGGGCTCAAATTCCTCCAGTTGTGGCATTCCAGCTAAGGAGAAGAAGGTGCATGGATTTGAAGTGAAATCTGTAACAAAAACTGAGCTGACCCTTCAAATCAAAACTAAGTCCACTTAACAAAAGAAAACCATTGCCCAAGAGGTGCTTGTTTCACTAAGAAACCTCGTGAGGAAGGAGAAGAAGGATGTTGAGGACTTGAATTATATTTTTATCATGTTGAGACTGATGTGTAGAGCACTTAAGCATTATTTTGGTGTGGAAAGCTGGAGTTCCTCAGGTTTTGTCCCTGCTCCTTGAAAGCTAACCCCAGGCTTAGGACAAAGCCACTAGCACTTCTGGACCAGTCACTGACATGGGGAATGATGCCAGTGGTAACTAATAATAGCTAATTCTGCATATTTAAATGTTTTTTACATAACTTCTTCTATCATAAGCTTGGGGATGCACTGGTTTTTTGTCATGACTGTGTGAAGTTAGACCTCTGAGTGTCACACTGCTCTTGCTTGCTGGATTTCATCCAGCTTGCACAAGGCAGCACATGAAACTTCTCTGAGTTTCAGGAAAACCTTGCACAATGCCTACGTCAAGGAGGTAATCAAAACAGGAACTTCCATGGAACACAGCTCTATGACCCTGGCTGAAATTTTATCCTAAAGCAAAAAAATAGGTGCAAGAAGGGAAGAGAAGGATGCCATACCCAGACATAACAAAGAAGCAGGTAGTTAGAAACATTTCTACTTACCCGTTGTGTGAGTTGTCAGTGTTTGATTTTCCCTTAAAGGACTGACTTTTCCCTTTTATTTTATTCTTTTTTAAGACTTTTTTCTGTCTCTTTTCCAGTCCACTCAGTGCTGAAGCAATGAACATCACAGATTACAGGCAGGTCAGGGAGGGCAAATTACTTGCCAAAATAGTCTCTCTGAAGGGTCTGATTGGTGTTATGTGCTAAGTTATGTGATAAGTCAAAGTTAGTGTTGCATAACATTCTTCCCTGTACTTCCTGTAGCCGTTGTTGTAGTACATGAAGTGATTCACTTTCTGCAATGCTTCTGCTGCTCTCTGCTGAAAATTTCAAATGCATGCCTTGGTTTATTGTTCGCTAATTCCTGCTTCTTTTTCCTTCCTTTGTAACCAAGACATGCTTGCTTTTCCTTGATGATTACCCTCGTAATTAAATTCCTCTGAATAAAATAACAAGTTCAGTAAGACTGACTACACTTAGTGAATTTATGGCTTTTCAAACCATGGCTAAAAGAAAAGTCACCATGAAAGCCCTAAAAAGGGTGAGATATTTTGATTTATACTGACYCAAGAGACCTAAAGCTCTAGAACCTGCAGGACTCTTGTTTGGAAATTTCGATGGAGAGCAAAGGTTTGGGACTAGACAGGGAAGAAAGGGTTAGGTGTGCTGCTGAGCCAGTTCCCATGAACCAAAAAGCCAAGATTAAAGTATAACGTGTTAGACAGTACCCCTGTGCATTTGAGAGGACTGGACTGTGGGCCTCAGCTGATTTATCTGGGACGAAGTTCGAGCCAAGGTGCGGCAACAGCTCTTGTAGTCTAGTCTGCAACATCAAAAATAGGTGTGAAGGTTTTCTGCTGCGCCAGTGGGACTCAGTGGTGCCACCAGTGATGAGGAGGCATGTGATATTTTCATTACCAGTCGTAAAAAAAAGTTGTCATGTCCTGCTTCTTCCTCCTAATGACATTATTGTAGCCGGAGAGGTTTTTGATTCCCTTCCTCAAAGAACAACCTTCTGGCGGCATCAATGTTGATGAGACTGCTCTGTTCAGTCAGTGTAGCGCTGAGCCACTTGAGTTGTATCAGTTGTAGAATATGACAACATGCAAAGAGCAAACAGGCTAATCAAGAAATTACCACTGTTGTCCATTTTTTTAATGGAAAAAAATGTGACAAATATTTCTGATATTTTGTGACAATCATTCCTCTAATTTGAGTATCAACAACAGCAAGGGTGCGTCAGGATCCAATCAGGCACCTTGACAAGAGTGCCTTCCCTTCTTCCTTCTTCCCTGTTTTTCTATTCTATCACTCCTCAGTTACTCCAGCAATGCGCTCCTTACCCTGCAAGAGGCACTAGCCACGGTGTGCAAACAGGGGGTTTCTTGTTGCCCATTCTTGTGTTACTGCACTACCAATACACTTCCTGCAGCCCCAAGGAATAGATGTAAAGGCAGAACATCAAAGAATAAGGATTCAGATTAAAAGACAAATGTAGTTGGCTAAAGTGAACAATTATATGAAAAGAAAGGGAAAATAGTGGCTAAAGATCCTTCATTGCAGCCAGCTAATTATCATGAGTTCTGGACAACTGTTCAGGCATAGAATTAAAATCCTTAATTATATTGTCACCTTCTTCTTTCAGCACCCATTGCCTACAGATGAATCTATTTTCTGTAACTTCTGCTGATGGGAAGAAATTGATGGCATTCCTAGATGGCTGTCCTATCCAAGGTGGGATAGGAGAGCTGGTGTAGAAAAGGGAGAGGCAGCAGGGTGATGGCTGCACAATTGGGTGACAACTGGGTTCAAGACATTATAAATTAAAAATACTTCCAGTGAGACAAAACTGAGTTTGATGATGAATATTGTGCTTCTCTTCTCCTTTCTTCCCAATTCCCAAGTTCTTCCCAACACCAGCACTGCCTCTTTAATTTTAACTCATGCCTCCCATCAGATCATTCTCCCTCCTTTGCCACAGGTCTGTAGCACAGCAAAACCCCTGTCACGTTCAGGCTCTGGAGAGGATGGATGCTTCTGGAGAGCTGTGGCTCAAGGTCCCTGCCATGGGAGGTTGAATTTGCTGGTCACAAACACAAGCGTTGGATGCTCATGAGCTGCAAACTGGGCAGCCAGGCAGCCACGTAGCACTGCTGTCTTCTCACAGAAAGTGAAGCGTTTTGGTACTTGCCCGAAATCTTCAGCCTATTTGGCTGAAGACATTCACCTGTTTGGGTTTTTTCCCCCTTGATTCTGCGGATTTTTTCAAGACCTTTCAAACTGACAGTCTGTGAGCAGAGGTGCTCCCAATGAACAAAAGTGAGGGGTCTCATTGAGGTTTTGCTCCCTACTGGCATGCACACGAGGGCTGAGCTCAGCAGAGCTGGATCTGGACCTGCCAGCAGCATGTTTTCCACCCGTTGCCATGGCTACGCAGGATGAGTTAATGTGACGGAACCGCACACAGAGCAGAGGGCTTGCTGTGGATGCGGCCAGTGCACATGGCCGTGTTGGAGGCGGCGCACGTTCACACCGGTTTATTACCCTCATGTAGCGGCAAGGCTTCCTGCTGTGGTTTTGAAAGCTTGGACTTCCAACTCTATCTGAGCTCGAAGGCAGGGCTGGGCCACCACTGCCTCTGCCCATTGGCTAGTTGCCAGTTCCTTGTGCTGGCCAGAGAGTCTGTGCTTGCACCCTGCATTGTTCTCCATCACAGACATAGCATTAAGGGTGTGAGGGGAATAAAGTTCCCTGGGGTGGGCTGCCCAGAGCTGGAAGTCTAAAGAAACAGCATCAAACACAAAGTTAAAACTGGCTGTCCAGGCCACAGGGTCACTTTCAGCCAGCTTTACCAGCACTTTCCTAACCACTCACAGCCATTATTCTTTACCATCTGCTTTCTCTGGTTTTCTGTGCATAACTTTTTTTTACAATCATGATGTGGAAAACTCCTCTCCGCTATTTAAATACTCATGCAGCATCTTCAGTCATTTCCTGCAATTGCAATATATTGAACTCTGGATTTTACCACTGGTTTATGCTGATTTACCCTGTGAAGCTTCCTCTCTGTTGCAAACATTTATGTGTCTGTCCACTGTGGATGCTGATAGCTGAGCCATGTGAAATCTAGTCAGCCATTACTGCTTGGTGTTTTTTGACATAAAGTCATAAGAGCACTCTTGGTCCAGGGTTATTGATGCAGTTTTACATTACTTGTGGTCACAAACTCCCCATTGATGCTGATGTGTTCCTGTGCCAGTACAGATTCTGGCAGCTTGAAGAAACATGTGGAACAAATTGGGAAAAGGATTCCTGTTTTGCCGTGGTTCATTTATTTTATTATTTGGTTTTTATTTCTGAAATTTGAAACTCAAGCTACCACTTTACCTGGAGAAAAAAAAAAAAAAAACAAACCCCACAACATTTTATAACCTGTGAAAGTCCAATAGGATCTAGTGAAAGACGTCACTGTGCGCTTCAGGTTGGACTAGATGAGCTGTAAAGGGTCCTTCCAACCCAAACTTCTGTGATTCTATGATTCCATCAGAAAGTTGCAACACAGTATTATAAATGGCTTAACAGAACAAGAAAACCAGAACAACAAAAATGAAACTGAGGAAGTGAAAACAAAAAATTTTAATCACCTGAGAATTACATAAATTCATTTGATTCAGTTCAACTGTCCCTTGTTTTTTGTAAGACTGTTTGCATTTTTTATTTTAAATAATAGATCAGCTTTGTAACACACCAATGCTAGAACGACTGCATTTTCTGACAGCTCTTATCCAGACTCCCGAAACTTTCAGAAAACCTGCTTATGTGCACTTCTAATCAAAGAAAAAGTTTTAAGAATCTTTAGAAACCATTTGGATTGCAAAAGTAGTCTTAGCGGCATGCCAGTGTTCATAAGCCCCATGGGAACTCTCCTGGCCTGGCCCACCCCTGTGGGCAGCTCAGCTCTTATCCATCATCCATCTGCTTCAGCCCAGGCATGGAACTGGCACCAACAGTTACTGCCAGGGTGACCTGGAAAGTGTCAAGGATGACTGGGTTACATCTGTCTGGGCTAATGGTCAATGGAGACTGAGGGGGTTTTCTCCTCCATCCTTTCAGTGAGAGGCAAGGGCTGAAGAGGAGTAGGGATGCTTGCAGGTCAACAGTTAGATTTGCCTTTGGTGTTGGCAACAGGGTTCTGGTGTTTATGACCATGAGACTCCCTTAGAGAACTAAGACCTGCTTGGAAGCTGTGGGATTCAAGCATAGCAAAAGGATCTTTGGCAGCAGGCTGGGCAGCCTGGTAGAGAACTGTAAATTAGGATCTGTGATATGGAGGCAGGATCACCAAAACAAGGTGAGGAAGAGGTAGACAAAAACACAGGACAAAGTGAAGGGAGCTTGTCATCAACAAAACAGGGCTGAAGGGAATCCACTCCAGGTGTACCCATAAAAAGAAGGAAGACCCCACAAAAGAGAGTTGTGGGTAAAGCTTTCATTTCCTTTCTGGGAAAGCAGCATGTGAGGATCCTGCTCTGAAATGCCCTTACACCAGCACATGGCATGTGGGACATGACCAGGAGAAATGAGGGGTCTGTTGTGCTTTAGCAGAGTTATACTGTCATTGGGATCATGGAAAGGTAATGGAATATCTCACGGGGCTGGGGTTCTGCATTAAATAGTTATGGGCTCTTCAGGAAGGATACATTTGGAATGCAAGGAGGAGGAGATGTGAGACAAAGCAAGGCTCTGTTTGGTGACAGGTGATGAAGCTAGTGGGAAAACCAGGTGTCCTGGTTTTACTCGGTCCGATTTTTGGTGGTGGGGGGATGGGACCAAGAAACCACAAAGATGGTTCCTGTGAGGAAGTTCTAGAAGCTTTCTCCTTCTGCTCCAGCAAAAGGAGCCCTGCCCCCTGTGTTTTAGAGCAAATCCATTGTGGCTCTGAGGTGGATGGACAGGCTGCTCATCAGGCCTGGGCCAATTGCACAGGTTGGTTACACCTCTGTGATGATGTATGGTCTTGTACTTAAGAAGAATTCAAAACAAGATAGGGGCGGCCGCCATTTAGTTTTTAGGTTGTTGGTATTTAGTTTTAGTATCATGCACTGGGGAAAAACAGAGAAGGAGGGTGAGGAGATGTAAGAAGAAAAATGGAGACCCAAGATCACAGTAAAAAGAAGACAGGTGCTGTTGCTGTGGTTCTCGAGCATGGAGAAAACAAGCTTTCTCAAAAGGACTATTGCATCAATGTATAGAAGAGAGAGCGACCTTGCTCTGAGAAAAACCTGCCCTTTGAGGACTGGACTGATCAGGAGCCAAAAAGGGAAAAGAGGCTTGCACCCCCTCACGTATGAGGTGAGTTGACTCTTAGAAGAAATTGTGTTCTGCAGGGGAAGAGGTGGCTCTCCCCCCCATCTGAAACAAGTGGATGCTTAGAAGAAGCTGTGTTCTGCCAGGAGATTTGTGATAGTGGCCTTACATTGCCGAAACAAGGCAGTTTGGCCTTGGAGAACATTCTTTCCTTTCTCCTACGAGGTAAAGAAAAGACTCCTTTGCCATCAGCAGTTATACACTGACTGTTTCTTGGGAAAAGACCTTCCACCGCTTAGAGCTATAAGAACGCTCCTCCTATGATGTTGGATGATAACGGTAATGAGCAGGATCAGTGTTAAACTTCCATTCCTGCCCCGCTTTGTGTGCAGAAAGGCATGGGGGGGGGTTGAGAGGGGCAACTTGGAAGAGAACCAGGTTCCCAGAAAGAATAACAGGTGTCTTAAAATGTCCGTTTTTATTTTCTTCTCCTTGTAAATTTTTCTATTTCTTTGTTCCCCTCCCCAGTGCGGTAGTGTTCTTAGAAGTTTTTAGTAATAAATCTATTTTCAGCCTGTCTGACCATTTTCTGGAGCATATATGTATCTTGCTCTCAATTATGTCATGTTACCTAAAAGCCATAAATTTTAGTGTTAATTGGGCTTTTGCTCTCCCTTCTGTCTCTCCGGTGGAGGGGAGGGAGGGAACGTCATGGGTGCATTTGGCTTTTGGCCCAGTTCAAACCACGACAGTTTTGGTGCTGTGACTCGGATAAGGGGAAAACGGGTTTGAACTCACAACAGCAGGGAAGGTTGTACTTAGTTTTGGTAGGGTGGAAAATTAGGAAATTTTAAACCATCTGGATACAACCTTAAATTCATGGGACCTGATGGAATGTATCTGTAAGAGCTGAGGGAGCTAGCTGGTGCAATTGCAGAAAGTCTCTTGATCATCTTTGAAAGGTTGTGGTAATAGAAAGAGGTTCCTCAGGATTGGAAGAAAACCAATGTCACTCATTTTTGCAAGAAGGAGAAGAAGGAAAATCCTGGGAACTTGCAGACCTGCCAGCCTCCCATTTATCTGTTGGAAGGTGATAGCACAAATATTCCAGGAAGTCATTTTCAAATTCTTGAAGAAAAAAGTAGTCACCATAGATTTACAAAGGGAAAGCCATTCCTGTCCAGCCTTAGAGCTTCTACAATGAAAAGGTTCAGTGGAGAAAGAGAAACAGATGTTTCCTTACTTTAACAAGGCTTTCAACATCACCTCCCATAAAATACACTTAGAGAAACTTATGGATTGGATAAATTAATTGAGAGCTGATGAAACAACTGGGTGCAGTTATTGTGAGTGACAAGAAGTCCTGCTGGTGGCACTGACTAGTGCACCTCAATATCCTTTAGCATTTTTGCTGATGACCTGGATGATGGAGCAAAGTCCCTCCTCAAAAAGTTCACAGGCAATAAAAAGGTGTGAGCAGGTGAATGTGCTGCCTGTCAGAGGTGACAAGCAGGAGAACTGGACAAAGAGGTGGCTCAGGAAGTTCAACAAAGAGAAATTGTGAGTCCTGCCTTCTGGGGAGGAATAATCCAAATCACCTGGACAGGCTGCAGAATAATGGGCTGGGAAGCAGCTTTGTAGATCAGGAACTCAGCATCCTGGAGGACAGAAGGTGAACATGAGCCAGTAGGGTGTGTGCATGGCAGAGAGGGCTGATTGTCTTTGGTCTACATTAGGAGGTGTCATCAGTGAGATGTGGTCTTGACCCTTGTTCTGCAGTGATGGGACATATCTGTGTTGCTGGGCACAACTCTGCTCCTCTGTACAAAAGATACAGACTTACTGGAAGAGGTTGCTAAAATGCTGGAGGCCAGGGGAGTCTATAGTCATATAGGGAGAGGCTGAGGATGCTGGGGCTCCCCAGCCTGGGGAAAGGGAGGTTCAGGGGAGGTCTTGTCAGTGTGCATAAATATCTGATGGGGAGGAGCGAAGACACCAGAGCCACACCTTTCACAGGGGTAAGCAGTGAGCTAATGAAACTGTATTGGCAGAAGGTTAAAGAAAATCCAAGAAGCCTCAGGCTGTGCCAGGGCAGGTTCAGGATGGACATCAGGAAGAATTCCTTCACAGAAGCAATGGTTGAGCACTGGAATGCTGGGGGTCAGTGGAATCACTATCCTTGGACATGTTCACGAAATGACTGGACATGATACTCAGTCCTCTGGTCGGTTAACAAAGTGATGATCAATCACAGATTGGATTCAATGGTCTTGGAGGTCTTTTCCAATCTAAATGATTCTGTAATTCTATAAAAATAATTTTCCTTGAAATGTAAGAAAAATACTTTTTTGGTGTGAGGAGGGTCAAGCACTAGAACTGATTTGCTCAAGAGAAACTGTGGTGCCCCTGCCCTTAAAGATACTCAAAACTGAACTCCACATGGTCCTGAGGAAACTGCTATAGGTGAGCTTGTGATGAGAAAAGGGACTGGACAAGATGACCTCCAGAGTTCCCTGTCAACCTCAGCCATGCTGTGATCCCGGGATCCTTCTGAGACACAACTGAAGAAGACCTGATCTATCCAATCTACATCCTGCTGACCACAGTGTTGTAAGATGGAAACTGGAGAAAAAATCATGGTGGGCACAGTCCTGCACCAGGAGAGGCAGAACCTATATTTCCCTTTCTCTAGGGGCAGTCCTCTTCCCTGTGCAGCTAGAATAGCAGAACTGACCTTTCCCTTGTAGAAAAACTCAGAGTTACCAGGGAGGGTAACTATTGATGAGCTATAGACCTCAGTTTACCAATTGCAGTCTTGTTTGGCACAGGAATGTGTAGCAGATACTGTTTATTTTTTATTATATGTGTAATTTAGCAATAGCTGAAGATCAGATAGGGACCAAGGCACTTTATTATTACTACTTCGAGTTTAAATTGCTCTTTTTAAATTGTTTGGATTTACTTACCTTCTTCACTCTTGCTTTAATTTTTTGGCTAGTTTATGGTCAGATGCTTCCATTCCCCCACACAGTGAGCAGGTCATTCTTACAAGAGCAGGTCCACTCTGGTCTGTAGAGTTCTTTTAAATGTTGCAACATTTAAGCTGAAATTGTAAAGTTTAAGAAAATTCATCATATAAAGACTCTGTAAAGAGACTTTACGAGCCTGTGCTCGCCTTTACCCCAGCAGTTTTCATGACTTTAAAGAAAATTTTATGTCAGTGAGCAAATGCCAGAGGCAATGCACACTTGGAAGGGGCTTCACCTCATCTACTTAAACCCATGATATCCAGAAAAAGCCAGTTGCTCCTAAACGGGGGTCCCACTCCATGTTGGGCGGCAGGAGGCTGTGGAAAAGGACTATTCTCTTGACTCCATCTCTGACACCAACAGCCACAGCCTGAAACAGCACATGAGCCACCAATCTCTCTCACTACCAGCTTGGGAGAGCTGGTAGTACAGCAAAATAAACAACTTTTTATTATAATATCAGCTGAACACTGGCTCCTTGTGAGGAGAACTTTGGTGGGCATGTTGTGATGTAGGGTTGAGATGGCACCAGGGGAATCCACGTTCAACAGAGCCATCGATGCCAGTGTCCATTAGTGCCAAAGTAATGAGGGGTAAGACTGCATGTCACAGTTATTAATGAATGGTGCAGCTCTGAATAGGACTCCTGAAGCCTCATATTTTCCTCCAAAACCTCTGATCTGGGATGATTTCCTAACAGGGAGGAGTCTGCTTTTCCCCCTCTCTCTGCAGTGATTACCAACCAAAACTCCAGCAGCAGCTCTCTCTGTTTCTTTCTTTCCTCTACTCCACCCCTGAGACACTGCACCCTGTACACAAAGATTTGTAAAAGGGTTAAATAAATTCACTGCATTCTCTAGATTTGCCTTCTAGTCCTGGAAATATTCTTTGTTGATAGGGGAAAGAGTTTCTCCCTCAGCCTCAAAGTGAAAACCAAAGTTTTCATTTTTTGTTGTTATCCTGGCACATACAAGTTTAAACAAAACACTAGTAAACAAATGTAAGCAAAATGCTAAAAACAACAGTGATTTAGCTGATGCTCTTAAGCACTTCATATTCTAATCCTTCTATTGCAAGAGCAAGGAAGTAAAGTCTTTTACTGACTAGGGGTCTGGACACGCTTGAAAGGTGGTCCAATGCAAACTCATGAAGTTCAACAAAGCAAAGTACAAGGTCCTACTCCTATGCTGGGACAATCCCAGACACACCTACAGGCTGGGCAGAGACGTCATTGAGAACACCCCTGCAGAGAAGGACTTGGAGGTGATGGTTGATGAAAAATCCAGCAAGAGCCATCAGTGTGCACCTGCAGCCCAGAAAGCCAATGGAATTCTGGGCTACATCCAAAGGAGTTTGGCAGGATGGGATTCTGCCCCTCTGCTCTGGCCTTGTGAGACTCCACCTGGAACATTGCACACAGTTCTGGTGCACCCGACATAAGAGGAATGTGGAACTATTTGAATATGGAACAAATCTAGAGGAGGCCATGAAGTTGATAAGAGAACTGGAGCATGTSCCCTACAAAGACAGGCTGATAAAGCTGGGGTTCTTCAGCCTGGAAAAGATAAGGTTGTATGGAGACCTCAGAGCAACTCTCCAGCATCTAATGGATACTYCTGGTATCTTCAGGAAAGCTGAAGAGGGATTCTCCATCAAGAATTGCAGTGAGGAGAAATGAGGAAAAATTAAAAGAAATTATCCAACTTAAGTGAAGAATTTTTTTAGTCTGAGGGTGATGAGATACAGGACCATGTTGTCTAGAGAGGTTGTAGATGCCCCAAGCATAGCAGTATTCAAGGCCAAGTTMCATAAAACYTTGGGCAACCCATTTTAGTGAKAGGTGTCCCTGCCCAKACCTCATCAGCTGGGACTAGATGATCTTCAAGGTCSATWCGAATCCCTTAACATTCCAGGAATCTATGAGTCTACACCTACTGCCTGAGGGCCCTTCTCAATCAATCCCTGCTTATGGCTCTTAATGGACAACCCAAGATTTGTCCTTGAAGGTGATGATAGGGAGCTCTCGGAGAAAGAAGGATAGGGAGCTCTCGGGAGGAAGCTCCTTCTGTTTCTTGCTGATGGCAGTGGTGGGTGAGCTGGACTTCAGGAGTGCAGCCAGGCCAGCGATGGAACTGGATGGCACTTCACCCAGAGAAGGGAATATTGCAGAAATCACGAGAGCAAATGAGTAGCCATGTCTTGCTCATGAAAAGAAAAGAATGTCTATTAACCAGCTTTMGCTAAGTGTACCAACTAATGGACCGAGAGACATAAAACATTTCTGAAGTCCACCTGGAGCGTAAATCAAACCTATCCTAAGGGAAGTCATGATAGGTAAGATGAATTTCTATCTTTCYTCTCCTTTATTATACTAACCTTTGGCTTCTAAAAATTTGCTTAAGCAGTGATAGTTTGTGGTGCCTTGATGAACTCACTAATTCTCTGAGGGCTACAGATGTGTCAGATCTTGCAGCAACTGGTAGACACAGATACATATGCCTTGGTCCTTTGCAAAAAATGTCTGGAAATAAAAATTGTAGSCAAAGGAAAGCACTTTGTGAAGCTTTTTGTGAAGGGAAAACTGTTCAATTCTAATTTCAATAAGGTAGTGCCACTGATGCTTTTAAAAATATCTCCATTTTCTATCAAATGTTCTAACTTTCTGTACTGTTCTCATTAATAGCTGCAGACAAAATGATGGGATATTGGCCTGTAAGAAACTCCCTCAATGCAAGAGGCAGATAAAAGAATATACATACATGYTTTTTCAGATCAAAGCATTGGTTCTGCATCTACAGATATCCCGTCCTTTACATCAGAGAGTATTTTACTTGAGAAAGACATGCATGGTCAGACTTGCAAAGTCTGTCCCAGACCCTTTTATCAATTCCTCTTGCTCCCTCTTTTCTCCAGATRTCTTCTTGCTTTTTTAATCTCTTACGTTTCCTTTGGAGTTTTGAGGTGTTTCTTCCTCAAATATCGAGTCAGTGTTGTTTTGCAGCTCCTTCCCCCACACAACCTGGTGTTTTCTCTTGCCAGTGAAAAGCTGAGCGTCCAAGGCTGGTCCTCATGGACCGCAGAGACTGGGGTGAGATGCTTAGCCAACAGCAGATCTGTTAAAATATGATGAAGGTCACATGGATTTTTTTTTTCCTTAACTCTCTGCTCACAGGGTCTCAGGTTTTGCAAACAGAAGTGTTCAAAAGTGGTTTTGAAAGGCTTGCACAGTTAGGTCTTAATCAAATTGAGCAAYTCTGAAATAAATTGTGTTGCCAGTAAAACCTAACCTCAAATATTCAAAAGCAAGAGATCTTTCCAAATTACAAGTAACCCACTAATGTCCTTCTCATAGGTTTTGTCAGCCCAACCCGATCACCAGGGAGAAACGTGTGTTCCCTAATAAGGCCCTTCCTGGTGACAAATAAGTGCAGTGATCATTTGTGTCCCRCTCCTTAATTGCTTCAGTTCCATTAGTGAGCTGGAAAGACTGTGTCTATTCCAAACGTGTCAGCATGTTCCTTTCCACAGAGCTCAGTGCTGCAGCCAAGCCTGGCTGACCATCAGGGACCAGAGTGTGCACCCAGAGTCTGCTGCAGAGATGGTGTTAACCCTTCATCCTGACCCACAACAAAGTATTCTGGGCAGAAGCAGCAAAGGGGTTCTAAATAGAGAATGGTGCTTCAAAGAATGTGAAATTTTATTACCGAAATGAAAAAGAATGCTTTTTGCTTTGGTTGATCAGCTAAATAATATTTTCAGAGATATAATGGGAAACAACTTTTTGCTCCCTACTAACAAAAATAAAAAAGACAAGAAAAACCTGCTGAAATAGTTTTGAAATCTTGAAAGAAGATGTGCAAAATGTGRAACATGGAATTAACTTACTAAAATTAGATGGACAGGAAAAATTATGTATTTTTTTTTTTTTCAAAAGCATTACTTCCTAGAAGAAATACCAATAAAACTGCCTGCGAGAATTTAACCTAGCAACAGTGTTTTGACAGATTTCCCTCCAGAATTTTGGGACACATCTGTGACAAAATCTCTGCACATCTTATCAGTAGTGTTTAAAATTTCWCTTTTCCTGCCTTGTAACTAAAGATGGCCAAACCATTTATGGTAATATCTTGCCTGAGCCAGGAGTGGTTTCACCCACTGATGTACCTTGCAAGCTGCAGAAAACAACTGACAAGCCATAACTCCTGGAGAACCATGGTTGCACCACACCTGCTCAACTGCTCAGGTTCATGGAATCATGGAATTGTCARGATTTGACAAGAGTTCTAGGGTCATCAAACCCAACCATAAACCCAACGATGCCATGTTGCCACTAAATCATGTTCCAGTCCATTTCTTTTTCCTGGGAATACCGGTAATCCTGGCTGTCTTTTCTCCTACCTCCAAAAATGCTGTTGTCACCAGTCTACTCTAAGTAGCAGCGGATTTTCTTTGCTCAGATTTTCATCATCAGAGTTTCTAAAGACATTAGCACCCTGCAAGGCTGACGAGATGAATTCCGACAAAAGATAATTGCATGAGTCCTTTGTCGCTGAGCACTTTCAGTGCCTTAAGACTGTCAGTTCCCATTTTGTTCAAATGTGTGTGTCAAAGGTGCCCAACACACACAGCAAGACCAGGAGGTGCTCTGTAGATTGGAACAAGTGTGTTCTCAGGGCTTTTTTTAACAAAAAGGAGGAGGATGGATGGATGGATGGATGGATGGATGGATGGATGGATGGATGGATGGATGGATGGATGGATGGATGGATGGATGGATGGAAATGTGGGTTCCAAGGTGTACCTCAAGCGAGATAAAGCCCCATTAAAGGACCAGAGTGGACAATACTGTGGTCAGTGCAGCCATGAGTGGTCCCATGGGATGGTGGGATCCATCCTGGGAGACAGAGCCACATCTCCCCCCAACATGGGCATGAGCTCTGCAGAGGGAAGGTGACAGCAGTGACACAGCTCCCCGTGGTTCGCTCTGAGCAGTTTGACACGGGACTGGGCTTTATCTCAACCAGACCCAATGCACACAGCAGCACCACCAGTCCTGCAGAGGAAAAACACACAAAAACCAACAAAACTTCAAAACACAGTGGTGCCTGTGTTTCCAGCCAGAAACACAGGGAACATAGGGACGGGTTTGTGCTTGCTCAGGCATCTCTTTGGAAGAGCCTGTCCAGGGTGGGAGAACAAAGCCTGAGACCCTGCCTAGTTCTCAAGACATGTGAAGTCTCCCACAAACGAAATTTCCCAATTTTGCCCAAGTAAACTTTTTAACAAGATCACCTGTCTGTAGCATTCTTGTGCATGTGAGTAGGCAGAGATTCCCCACACTCACACTTAAGGGTTATTTTATATATTTCTTCATAGTCCTCTTTGTTTTTTCATGATCTGTAATGGCACTTGAGGACTTGGGAGGCCCTGGCAGTCCTGGGGTAATAGTTGGATTAGGTGGTCTTAGAGAGCTTTTCCAACMTAAAAGATTATATCATTTTGTGATTCTGTTTCTTAGTACTACCAGTGGATGGTTCTTCATCCAGGAGTATGAACATGGCTTAAGTCCTAGCTTTAATGAGAGCCTGTCACCGTGCCATGATTTTGTTTGCTTGCTCTGACTATTAGACAGCTGAAGTGGGTAATGAACWTTTTAGCACATTTTGTTTTAAAACATCCATTTCACTCAAAGAGGGAGGTCTTAGCATATTGATAAAGTTCATTTTGATRAAGTCAGAAATTTCTGATAGAGAAACTTCCAAAAGATATTTTTAATTTTGGAATCTTCATTTTAAAACAACCCAGAGCAGCAATTGGAGGTTTGGGTTTTTTTGGGGAAAGGTGGGTAGAGGGTTGGCAGGGGGGGGAGCAGTCCCCTTAGTTCCATTATTTTCATGCTTGCTGTATTTTGAAGTGATACCAAGAAATGCAAAATAAACATATTTGAAAAGGCTTCCATTCCCCCATGAAATGCCAGGGCTGTGGAATGCCAACTTTCTGGACSAAATCACTCTGAATGGTATCTCTCGAAATACTTATTTCTCCCCAAGTGAGGATAATAACAAGTTTTGAAACCTTCATGTTTCCCTCAAACCAGAAACTGTGGATTTTGACTGGCTAGCAGCTTTCCACACAGCAGCCGCTGCAGCCCTTGCTCATATCAGCCATGCTTATCAGGCCAGAGGGGAGCTGGCAAGGGGCTGCTCAAAAAAACATTTCTTCCACTTCAACATTTCTTCCATTTGTTCACTTTTTAAAGAGCTGATCTCCTGCAGCATTTTGCTGCTGCTGTGAACCCCAGATCAAGATACCAAGCTTATTCCCAGTCCTTGCTGTGACTCTGCCCCCAAAGTAAGAGAAGCCATGACACTGAAAAACCAACAGTTGGGACAAAAGAAAAGCAATTTGAATAAATCAGAGGTACAAACCCCTTTGCTCACAGTCTGACTGCAGTTTTGTGCTTCCAGCCAGTTTAATGTTTGTGGGATGCACCGAGGTGGTGATGCTCACAGCCAAAGCTCAGCTCATTCCTGATAAGGGCTGCAGGCAGGGATCTGCAAATATTCCTGTCACTGGGACCAAAGGCAGCCAGCTGCCCCTCCTGCAGCCCCTGCTGAACCCCTCCTCTCTGGCAGGAGTGTCATCTCACACCTGGAGACAGTCCCTGGGTTTGCAGCACCCACTGTCCTGATAAGGKGTGCATTGGAGTGGGGAGAGCCAAACCTCAGCTCAGCTGACCGTGTCAGGGGGCTGAGTGGAGCAGAACCTTGAAACAACKGAGAGAAAAACAGAAAGAAAGGAGAAATTAAAAATAGGTGGCTTGCCATGAGCTGAACTAACTGCTGTGCATCCCTCTTGGAAATGCATGAGAGTGTCTCCCATAATTCCGATCTGCTGGGAAATAATGGAGAGAAAAAGTAAAATCAGCCTGRGCTTGACTTGCAGACCTGTGTTAATGCTATGTGACCTTCCTTCTCCCCAGATTACACCTGCTGTCCTGGTTCCAAAAGGTGATGGGGAAGGCACAGGGATRAGAATGCTGCTCTTGATCTGGAATCCACCCTCTGCCTGGCTGACCCAGTCCTGCTGGGAAGAGAAACAACTTCCAGTCCACCCATCACCAGCACCAGGGCTGGCTGGTGACACTGTTCACTCACCAAAGTAATGCCAGCTGCCTGGTGAGGGGAGTGGGGACATCCATGGCAGGCACTTTGGCTTATTCAGTTTGTGGACACCCTGGGACTGACAAGTAATTGCTGGTTTCTTGCTTCAATAAAATTTGGAGAAATAGATAGAAGAAACATGGCTCTTTGCTTCCCTCTGCTCTCATATTCAGTCAATTCATTAACTTTACCCTCTCCCTAGCCTGCCTCCAGTTAGCCAATAATTTCAGGTGCTAAAAATGTAATTTAGTAACTACACAAGACCAAGAAGGAGAATATAATTCACTACCCCGCCTCTTATAGGATCTTTACGTAAAGTAAATGAACCCAGACTTGTTGTTATATAAAAGTTGGTTTTAGCAGGGGAAAAAAATCAGTATAAGCAGACAACTATCAAAGTCAACTGTCAAAAATTGCAAGCTCTAATGGACTCAGTCAAAGACACTCTATCTCCAGTTGAAAAGGCTCGGTATTTGTCAGCCAGGTGTAATTAGAACCCGGTGAGGTGTTGTGGTGTCACAACATAATGCATGCAACAATGTGGCCTTGATATAAAGCCCTTTTCCTYCATGGAATCCCTTCTGCATCCTCAGATTTATGCAGCTTCTTGGCCATGGGCAAGTGAAATGAACAGTTAAGAGCTGACAGAAATACGGCTGATAACTTCAGGTTTAACCCAAAAAGAAGGAAAATCTATGGATGCCCATTCAACCTGAAACTCTAAGAAATCATTAGTAAGCCAGGTTCAATGATGATGACAAAAGAAATTTAGGGGTGAAATGGAATTATTGGCATTTGCTTAAATTTGCCAGTTTTGATAGCACAGGGGACAGRTCTGCGCTGAGGAGTTTGCAAGAGGAAATTCAGTTGATGGTGTGCACACGGTGGAGGGCTGGAAAATGCTGAAATGACAGACACTGACCAAAGCCCTGCCTGAACTGTGCTGGCTGAGCTCAGCTCATCCCAGGCGCCTCCTGGGCAGGAGTGAAGCCTCTGTCCATCCTCCAGCTCATCTGCAGGGGAGGGAGTAGGAATTTCCTAAGATGTCTTAAGCCCGGGATATCT
This sequence comes from Malurus melanocephalus, assembly GCF_030028575.1. Classification (NCBI taxonomy): domain Eukaryota; kingdom Metazoa; phylum Chordata; class Aves; order Passeriformes; family Maluridae; genus Malurus; species Malurus melanocephalus. The sequence continues at coordinate 54,822 of NW_026624371.1, forward strand.
GAGGGCTTCAAAGTCCTTCCTTGTTAACAAACTTAGGTGGACCAAAATGATGCTTCCAAGGGATGGATCTGTCTCCTGAAAAAGATGCCATTCTGTCTCTCAGCCCAAATTTTCACCATCCTTATTCTGGTCAGGGAGGGTACTTTCATGCTTCTGGCTGCATGAATGCTTTTTTTGCTGTTTTGGGTGGCCTCTGTTACCCTTCTGCTGAAAAGTAAAAGCTGAATAAGTGATGTTCAAATTCAGCCCAAGTTTGATGCACACATAGCTATTTCCTTTCCTGTTCCAGCACTACATGGACCCTACTTATGTATTGGCTGCCCCAGAAAAGCAGGAAATCTCCCAAATCCTTATGAAATGTCAGGTGTCAGTTTTATTTTAAAGTGGATTATCCAGAAGGTAACAGACAGTCTGAAAATGCAGTCCTCCATCTATGAAACCTGAAGCAMCGAGAAAGAACTTCTGCCTTTTTTTAGCCTTTCTGATTTAGTTTTGATTTAAAAATTTTGGAGAGATTTTAGTGGGTTTGTATCAAATAATAAATAATAGTTTTACTTCAAAGTTGCACATAGATTCATCTGAGCCATAGTGAGGAAGGATTATAGAGTTTTCTTTCTGCAAAAACTTTTTTTTTCATTAACATTTCAATATATATTTTTTTAAATTTTCCTAAGTATCTTTTATTTGATCCTTAGTGGTACAACTTTAATTTGCTTGGGCTAAAGCAGCCAATTYCAGAGCGATCTTTTATGATTAATGCAGAAAATACATTCCAGTGTTGGAAAATCCCTTTGCTGACTATTACCATTTGTAGCCAATTTGTCCCTCTCTTCATGGTTTGATTTTGYTTCAAGCATTGCCATCCCATATGGCATTTTTATCTCTGTTTCACCAGGGTGGTGCCACAGGTAGGATGGTCCTGTSGCAGAGTGGTGAGGGCAGATATAAACAGTGACCCAGCTCTGAAGGAATGAAGAGAAGGAAAAAACTCCCTTTCATCACCATGCGGGGTCACACACCAGTTCTTGCTTGGGATTTCAGAAATTTCCTTTAATGTTGATCTTGAGGATTATGAATATCAGAGGGCATCTTACCTTACAAGGTCCCTTGTGTGGCAAGAATGGCAGGGAAGATTTTTCAAACTATAGCTTTGTTTATTTTCCTTTTCTTTTAGGGCATCAACCATCCAGTTGAAGTGCTTGTATTGGAAGCGTCTTCTCCTCTTCTTCCCCTCCCCAGGATCTGGCAAGACACTAAAAATGGTGTGCTGTTCTCCCACACGGACATCAGACACGCTGTTCACAGTGGGGTGTAAAGCCTCGCACTGGGAGAACACTCATCCACCCTGACTGGGGGAAAAAACTGCTGTAGGAGCATGGGATGGACGGGAGCCAGGGACAGCGGGGTGGACAAGGACCTGTGGATCCTGCAGGAACCGGGAGAGTGAGGGCTGGGGCTGTGGGGTGGGGACACGTGGGGTGTGGACATTTTGGGGTGTGGACATGTGGGGTGGGGACATGTTGGGTGTGAACATTTTGGGGTGTGGACATGTGGGGTGTGGACATGTGGGGTGTGGGGACATGTGGGGTGTGGGGACATGTTGGGTGTGGACATTTTGGGGTGTGGACATGTGGGGTGGGGACATGTTGGGTGTGAACATTTTGGGGTGTGGACATGTGGGGTGTGGACATGTGGGGTGGGGACATGTGGGGTGTGGACACGTGGGGTGTGGACATGTGGGGTGTGGACACGTGGGGTGTGGACATGTGGGGTGTGGACACGTGGGGTGTGGACATGTGGGGTGTGGACACGTGGGGTGTGGTCATGTGGGGTGGGGACATTTTGGGTGTGGTCATTTTGGGGTGTGGACACGTGTTCTGGGATAATCCAGGATAGCACTGGACTCTGCAGCCCATGGGGTGGGTGAACCAGTCGAGGTGTGCATGTTCTACTCATGTGTGCACACAGATCCAGACACATTTTCTTATCACTSAACTCCTTTGCTGCTCCTCATTAGGACTTTACAACAGCAAAGGAAACCTTTTAAACACACCTCCTGCTGTSTTTTTCCTACGATAACCCATACTTGAATAAAATCTGGACATTTAATTAGCAATGTATAATTGCTAATTAAATGTCCTAGATTAAATATAATATATTATATTATATAATAATATAACTAATTTCTTGTAAAATATGATTAATTTGTTTCCCCTTAATCAGAAGAGTAACCAGTTGCTGGGTTTTTTCCCTGTGATTTTAAACTCTCCCTCTTGCTTCATGCAGTGAAGTAGCTCAAGCAGACCTGAGAAACTTTAAAAGCATCCAAATAGTTCATTCATTTAATAGTATCATTTATTTAATTTCCATCCTTTGAGCTCTGCTGTGATCTCCTGATCTGCAAGCCGTGTGCAGAAAGGAGCACTCATGGTGCACCCAGGACATTTTCTCACCTTCACTGATGATCACTATGCATCTCCCACAGCAGTTTCTTCATCATGAGCTCCTGTTCTCYAGTCAGATATAAATATATTCATGGTTCTTCCTGCCTTTTTTGGCAAGAAATGAAGGGACCATCTCAATCATACTTGTGTTCTCATGAAGGTTGGATTTATAATGATGGAGTGAGAAGCCTGTAGAGCAGTCCTTGGCAGAACTCAGTGCCATGGGACAATCACACTGAACAGTAAATGTGCACACACAGAGCTTCTTGGGTYCAGCTGTTGACATTGCCCAACAGATTTTATTGCATTGGTTGTCTGGGGTTTTCCTGACACAAGCCACAAAGATGTTCATCMTCTTTGCACATGCCTTCCTTGACAGTGTTTTTCACTGAACAGTAGTAACTCATGGCTCCACAGTCCCAGATACACGAGGAACAATTTTGCCTAAATGCAAAGTTTTCCATGAAAATTTGGGTGGAAGTTTAAACTGGGGTTTCTTAGCAGAAAAGGGACTGTAAACTAAATTAGCACCTGTGCCAGGCTGGAGGAAATGTTGGTCTTGTAGTGTGTGCTGGGGTTCAGGATCTGAATCTCAGACTTTCTGGCTACTGCAAACATTCTCCTCTAACCGTGCACCAGAGGTGGTGAGGATGCTTTGGAAAATTACCACAGCTCTACAAACAGTCCTGTGTGTCAGGTGCTGGCACAAATACAGTATTGCCTGCAACGAAATTTGTTTTCATGACCCCTMCTAAAGTTGGAGGAAGTTTTTCTTGAAAGTCTGTGCTACTTGTTGGCAGACAGCTTCTTCTAGACTAATAAATAAAAAGTTCATAATCCACTTTAATAAAACAATTATTCTTTTTAATTAAGATAAGCATCACACACATTTGCTAGAAGCTCCTCTATGCCTATCTGAGAACATCTTGCCTTGAGAGACTTCTATCAGAACTGACTTTGCAACTAATAATGTAGTCTTCGTCATTTAACTCAGAAGTCCCTCTTGGCTTTAGCACAGTGAAGCATTAAGGAAATGAAATATTAAAAAAAAGGCATACCCTGAAGTTTGATTTGCTGAAAGCATTTCCTAAACTGACAAGCTACATGCCATGTCTATGAAACCCACTGGGAACTTTCAAAACTTGAGCAGCAGTTTCTAATCACTGACTATCATTAGCATTTTAGTGAATAGATTTTTGAGAAGAAAAATCTTTGCCCTGTGAAAATAAGAGAACTAAGTAACCTGACTTTTTTTTGTACAAATAAAACTTCTCTTTTAATTATTCCTTTAGCTATCCTCCAGGCACTGGGTGCTACAGTGAGTGATTCTGTTGTGCTCCAGCAGAGTCCAATGCTCTGGAAGGAARTGCTGACACGATGCCAAAGCTTCACACTGTCACTTGTGTAATACTACACCATGGGATGCATTTTCTGCCAGACACAGAGGTGAAGCAGAGCCTGGGTTATCTGTGTGGATGGCACATCAACACTTTTGCTGAACCTCATGAAACTGTGGTTTCAATGGTGTTTCACCACTGCCTGCAGTGCTGCACCACGAGGCCAGAACAAAGCAGATGGGATCCTTAATTTGGGACAATAGTGGAAGGTTGGAAGGTGCACACTGGGGTGATTACTGCAGTGAAAGCTACAGCTGTGCAAGGTTAAGGACAGGATTGCTCTACAGAGGGATCTGGACGGGCTGGTTCAATCGGCTGAAGCCACCAGTGTGGGGTTCCACTAGAAATGCTGAGCCCTGCCTTTGGGCCACAACAACTCCAGGCATCTTCAGGCTCCAGAAAAGTGTCTGGAAAGCTGGCGAAGGACTTGGGGATGCTGGCTGACAGCAACTGAGCATGAGCCCAGCTGTGTTGAGGTGGCCAAGAAGGCCAGTGGCCCCTGGCCGGTATCAGGAACAGTGTGGCCAGCAGAACCAGGGCGGTCATTGCTCCTCTAAACGACACTGGAGGGGAGGGGACAACTGAGAGAGAACAGGTTTAGATCAGGTACTAGGAAAAGGTCTTGACTATGGGGCTAGTGAGGCACAGAGAAGCTGCTGAKACCACATCTGTGGAAACATTCCAGACCAGGTTAGACAAGGGCTGGAATGAAATGATGTTTTAGGTCCATTCTAACCCAGACCATTCTATGATTCTATGAACCTATGGCTGGACAATGCCCCAGACTTGCACCTACAGGGCTCGAGAGACTTGGCAGAAAGGAGCAAAAGTCTCAGTGCTGTAGAGATCATCCCCAGACARGAGGAACACCGAATGAAGTAGAGCTAGGACCAAGCTTACCAAGCTGTGAACATCTGCACAAGTGTGTCCCTGCAACAAACCCTGCAGCCTTGGTGGATCAAGGACCAGGACCAGAAGTTAGCATGAATTAAAGAATATCCCAACAGCCCAGTTAGGATGTCAGCCACTCTCCAGTGCCATCCTGCCAGGCTGTGCACCCTTCATGTACCTCACCACAAACTGCAACACTTTTCCCCAGCTTCTCACTTTCCTGGCCTGAGACTGCTCCTGCATTAATTCAGGTTCTATGGCCAARCACCATGTCATGTATCCTGTCAATAAAAATAATTAATCTGTTATTTTTAGAAATTTATCTATGTGTGGATCAATTAAGAGAGATGGGGCAAGTCCTTCCTGATGTGAAGCAGCAGTGAAGAATAATAACTTTTGGGTTTTACCAGTGTGGTGTTTTAGCAAGAACTCACACCACAGTAGGGACTGAGGCTGGAGGAGGGGTTGCTTCACCAAAAGCAGTGCTGAGTTTTCCGTGAGAGATCTCCTTGAGAGGTCCTTGAGAGGTGAGAGAGACACACCATGTCTGTGTGCAAGGCAGAAGAAGAGTCATGGCTTTGGAGAAGGCTCTGGAAGATCATCAGAAGCTCTCACTGACTGTCATGCACTGWGCCAGAGTCCATCAGATATAATGGCTGAGGACTCACCCCGTCTGAGCTCTGCCTGACCTGCTTTCCCCTACCCCAGCCCCTCTTTCCTCTACCCAGCCCTGCCTGCTTCTGCTGGTGATGTGACCCCACACTGGGCAGGGGTCAGCACTGACCTGGAAAATGTGGGCAGGGACAGGGCTGGAGGGGCAATGTGAGGACACGTGGGACAAGGGAGCCCTGCGTGCATCAGGTGAAATGTCCACCCAAAGCCACCCAACACAGCTGTGGTGTTCTGAGAGAGAAATGGGCTCCAAGTGCTGCCTCATCCGTGGGGCAGCAGGGGAGAGA